>NC_079365.1:31367500-31380000 GCF_021018895.1 Seriola aureovittata | reverse complement strand
TCAGAGGACGGGTTGTGTTCAGCTAACAGCAGCTAACAGCAGCTAACAGCAGCTAATGTAGCCTGGAGCCGCTAGCCCTGAGCAGAGATGAAGACCAGGCTAGAGAGATCTGGTCACATTTTTCTAAGGCTTTTTTTCATTTCAAACTTGTCGTCTTCAGACTGACACAGTCTTCAGTGGCATCTCTCATGATGATTTATTTGATTTTGTGAAGCTCCTCCTGACGACCTGTAAAATCAGCACAGAACAATGTTAGACCAGAGACAGAAAGAGCAGCAGAGTTGCAGCGAGACAGAAGTCCTGGACTTGGTGCACCTGCTGACCACAGTGTGTGCAGTAAAAGATGATGTCACTTCCTGAACAGGAAAGTGACAGAAACAACTACATTTCACCAAGAACACATAAATACAACACAGTTTCCAGGAGACAGGTGAGATCTGATTGTTCTGCACCAAACCAAAGGAAACAAAAATCTCTTCTCACATTCATGATGGTCTACGATGTTTATGAAAGGCCACGCCTTCGTAGACCTTTCCTCCGACCCTGAACTGTGACACAGCTTGTGCAATATTCCCAAACAATCTCTAAACTCTCTGTGCTCAGATCCATGGACTTTAAAACTCTGTATCATCTCAGGTGAAATTAAAGTATGTTCACAACATATGGCTGCTGCAAAATGAATTTAGCTTGGAAGCTGATTTCAGCTAATTTGGGAACAGTCTCAGTTACTGTCTCACTGCTCCTCCTCGTACATTTAACTCAGACAAACATTTTAATTTGCAGCTGTTAAGAAGGTTTTTAAGCATTTAATCATTAATTGGACTTAAACAATCAATTCATTGTTCAGAAAATTAACACCAAACATTTCCTGGTTCAATATGAAATCTGTTTCAGACTCATTTTATTTTCAGATTATTTTGTGCTTATGTTGAATCCGTCTGTGCAGTTATTCCTCTCAGTGTGTGTGAAGAACACAGGAAGTAATAACTGCTCCTCTCCTCCCTGAAGACAGCTGCGTCTCACGGGAGAGCTTCTTAATCTCAGGACGATGTCAGCGGCCTTCTGGGAAATCTGCGGGGACGAGTGTCCTGTCGACTCAGCAGAAAACACAATGGACTCCTGGAGGGGAGGAGCAGATGGAGGAGCGGGACAATCATCTGAAGACTGTGTGTGTGTGTGTGTGTGTGTGTGTGTGTGTGTGTGTGTGTGTGTGTGTGTGTGTGTGTGAGTGTCTGTGTGTGTGCGTGTGTGTGTGCGTGTGAGTGTGTGTGTGTGTGTGTGAGTGTGTGTGTGTGCGTGTGTGCGTGATTTCCGAGGAAAAGCATCTTTGCCTGCCGCACCAGTAATCATCAATAACCAACAGAGAGACGGACTAATGATGCTCTATAGGTGTCAGCCATGACACAGACGACACACACATGAAACACATATGAAACACTGATGACACACACATGAAACACACATGACACACACATGAAACTCACATGAAACACACATGAGACACTGATGACACACACATGAAACACATATGACACACATATGAAACACACATGAAACTCACATGAAACACACATGAAACACATATGAAACACTGATGACACACACATGAAACACATATGAAACACACATGACACACACATGAAACACACATGAAACACATATGAAACACACATGACACACACATGAAACACATATGAAACTCACATGACACACACGAAACACATATGAAACACACATGAAACTCACATGACACACACATGAAACACATATGAAACACTGATGACACACACATGAAACACACATGACACACACATGAAACACACATGACACACACATGAAACACATATGAAACACACATGAAACACATATGAAACACACATGAAACACACATGACACACACATGAAACACATATGAAACACACATGAAACACATATGAAACTCACATGAAACACACATGAAACACACGTGAAACACATATGAAACACACATGAAACACACATGAAACTCACATGACACACACATGAAACACATATGAAACACACATGAAACACACATGAAACTCACATGACACACACATGAAACACATATGAAACACTGATGACACACACATGAAACACACATGAAACACACATGAAACACACATGAAACACATATGAAACACACATGACACACACATGAAACACACATGACATACACAGTAGTTGACAGAAGCCAAGATTAAAAACAGGTGTAGTGTTTGTGACAGTGCGTCCACCACGTCGGTCCAGACTGAAATGTTTCACCAACTATTGAATCGACTGTTGTTTTATATTGTTATTGTTATTTCGTACAGTTGTGTCCATCACAGGATGAACTGTGATCACCATGGCAACCTCTGACTTTTCATCTGGCCAAACTTTTTATTTTTAATGTTGAACATGGTGAACATTACACCTGCTAAACATCAGCATGTTGTCGTTGTTAGCATGTTAGCATGCTGATTTCACATTAGCATTTTGCTCAAAGCATGTTCTACATATAATAATAAGAATCATAATAATATTAAAATTTATTTATAAAGCACAGAGATTACAAAGCGCTTCACAAGGATGAAATAACAAAACAAACAACTTGTCACCATCATGTGACCTGGGAGTGAAAGCTGATCTTTCACACTGAAGCCTGATGCTAGCAGGAGTTAGCAGGTTTTTTGACCAGTGTCAAAGCAGCTGTAGAGTCTCACAGGTTTGTCTATAGACTTTAAACTGGTTTAAAACATGAACCAGTACCATGATTCAAGTGGTTTCCACACCTCATGTCCCTCAGCCTCCACCACAGACTGAATAACAGCTCATCATCTTGACATTTTGTCATCATTGCTGTGTGAAGAGTCATGGCTAAAAAATATTTTGTGAGGTTACCACACCCTTGACCTTTGACCTTTGATTACCAAAATCTAATCAGTTCATCCTTGAAACCCAGTGAATGTTTGTGTCAAATTTGAAGAAGTTCCTTCAAGGTGTTTCTGAGATATCGTGTCCACGAGAACGAGACGGACAGCCTGAAAACAAAATGGCTGCTGCTCTGACTGTGTCCGGCGTGGAATATTAAAAACCACTGGACAGGAAGGATAAAGATGCAAAAATATAATCTAAGTCACATGTTGTTTTGAAGACATACATGTGGAGAAGTTAGAGAGAGATAGAGAGAGAGAGAGAGAGAGAGAGAGAGAGAGAAGATGAGGAGTCTGAGCTCCAGTTTCTAGTTTCTATATAAACTGTCTGAGGCCGCGTTCCACTTTCTACAAACTAGGCTGAAATGTCCTGAAAAGAATTGACTGCTGCACTTCAGACAGAACACACACACACACACACACACACACACAACACACACACACACACACACACACACACGAGAGTTCTCGAGAGAGTCGACAGTCTGCAACAGAACTTTCACCATCACAGCCTCATTTCCCATAATCCAACACTTCACATGATACAGAACTTTATTCACTTTGAATTAAATGAACTGAACCTTTAACCTTCAGTGCTGATCTTGAAGATGCAGATTAATTAGTGTTGACAGGAGTAAACTTCTGTCCGGCCGTCAGACTCTGGATTTATAGAAGATCAGATTAAATGAAGCAGGTTAAAACTCACAGTCGTTTCTTTGTAAAGACACAGACTCTCAGAAAGGAGGCGCCTGCAGGCACGCAGAGGTTTTAATGGGACAGACCCACTTGTCCAAAATTAGAAGAACCTCATGATCAAAATATTGAAGCAGCATTTCCCTGGACTGTAGCTCTGTCTGGATTTTAAAAATAAAAATGTAACAGCCTCACAGACAGAGAAGCTTCTTCGAGTCACAGTGTGAAATTCATCTTAACAAAAACCTTCACTGTGCTCCACTCTAACACACCTGTAAATTCACTTCATGCAAGGATATATATGTGTATACATATACATATATTTATATATAAAAATCTTCCACATCCTCATTTTTTTATGTAATACTTTATATTTTATTATGATATTTGATCATGTTTCAGCTCCTATTTAATTCACTGTTGATGCAGTTTGCTGTTTATACAATCTCTGTCTGTTGTCTTTATACTTTACACTTTGCTGTGCTTTTTCAATCACCGTTAATCATCTGTTAATGAGATTCATCACTTCCTGTTCAGGTGATTCACATTAAGAACCATTTTGCCACTAAGATGGTTTAATCCCTCCATTTTCTGTGAGGCTTTTAATTTGAAAAACCTCCAGGAAATGTTGTATTTTAACACTTAAAGAAAACGATAAGGAAGAAGAAGCAGCTGGTTTTAATGAAGTGCAGCTGAATTTAAAATCTCAGCTTTTATTTGGAAAATTACAATCACATTTATACACTTGTGTTTTTGCAGGAAACTGAATATAATCAAAAGGTTCGGTCTCACATTTTCTTCTGACACGACATTTGTCCTCCGGCTGCACCTGGACGCGTTAACAACAGGTCTGTGAAACCAAACATGGTCTGAACCGAACTGGACTGAAGTGTATCTGGAGGACAACAGTCTGACAGACGCATAAAAACATCAAGAAGAAGAAACGCAGACTGACAGAGACTTAAACACACTACAACCGTCTGCAGGCAAAGCGTGGACTCACAGAGACGCGGTTCTGGTTTCAAGGATCAGGTCTCACGGATCACAGGGAAATAACAAGAGTAACCTCGGGCGACGACACAGAACAGCGAAGCAACAACAGGCCGCAGCGATGGAAGGAATTCATCCTGTAACATCTGCAGCGTCTAACCTTTACCGTGAAAATGTCACGGCAACAAATGACGACGGCCTCCGAGCTATTTCTGGAGCGGAGCCAGAGACACCTGCACTGTCTCACCCACCGGGGGACGGCCCTCAACTGTGGGGGAGATATTTATATTCACAGAGAAACACTGACACGATGGAGACTACGACAACACATGAAGTCCTCCGCAGTCAGCTCGAGAGCTCAGGAAGAGACAGTAAGGAGCTTTATGAAGAAACTAGAATCTCACATCCTGTTCCTCCACAGTTGGATAAAATATTCACCATTGGTTTGAAAGTTTGTCATAATTACTGTGAAGTCTTGAGCAATGGATAAAAAGTCTTTTGTGAGGTCACACTGACTGTGACCTTTGACCTTTAGCCACCAAAAGCTACTCAGTTCGTCCTCAGGTCCAAGTGAATGTTTGTGCCAATGTTGAAAAGATTCCCTCGAGGAGTTCTGGAGATATTGTGTTCACAAGGCCAAAATCAAGTTTTGTGAGGTCACTGTGATTTTGACCTTTAACCTTTGACCCCCAAAATCCAATCAGTTTATCTTTGAGTCCAGGTGGATGTTTGTGCCAAATTTGAAGACATTTCTTTGTGTAGTTTCTGAGATATCACGTCCAAGAGAATGAGAGAACGGACAACCTGAAAACAAAATGGCTGCCGTTAGAAGGTGGAGACAAACAGAAACAGGAAGTGGTCTGCTCCTCCCTGCACTTGAACACACACACACACACACACACAACACACACACACACACACACACACACACACACAGGAAGTAAACAACACATAACAACAACACACATCCTAAAAACATAACAACAGAAGATTAGTTTAAATTCTATCTGCTATCTTAATATCTGATCAGAGATCATCAGTCTAAATATATTCTCCTTTCCCCCCAAAACAGTTCAATAATAACAATAATAATCAATTTTAACTTGTAATTCCTGGTTTGCCATGTAGGTCTGTCGGCAGCAGTGACGTCAGAGTTCTGTGTCGTCAGGTCTCAGTTTGTTGCTGCGACATTTTCTCCTGATTTGTCTGAAAAATGTCGTTTTAATGTCAGAGTGCTGTGATGATCTGTGGCTTTATTTCTTTCAGTGACTATGAGGCGACAGCATCATAATCTTTGATCACAGGCTCAGACCTGCCGCTGGGGAGATGTGAGACCATGTGACACAGTCACAGGAAGTGACTGTACGTGGACCGTCTCTCTGACCTGGTCTCAGTCCAGGTCAAGACACAAAGAGAATGAGACGACAGGAAACGTCAGACACGGGACAGAATAATGCAGAAACCTTATGATGAAGCCGTCGTCATGACGACGTGCTCTCCGTCTGAGTTACACAACAACACACACCGTGAGTCTGAGCCTCCAAGCTCCCAGGGATCATCAGTCATCTGCTGCCCAACCTGCACTTCCTGTTTCCACACGTCGTCCTGCAGCCTCCGTCCCTCGGAGTGTGGAGGGAAAAACATTCAGCTGAATCCATTACTGAAGATTTATGTAGTGACACACACACACACACACACACACCACACACACACACACACACACACACACACACACACACACAACACACACACACACACACACACACACAACACACACACCACACACACACAACACACACACACACACACACACACACACACACACACAACACACACACACACACACAACACCCACACACACACACACACACACCACCCACACACACACACACACACATACACACACACACACCCACCCACCCACCCACCCAAACACACACACCCACCCACACACACACACACACACACACACACACACACACACACACACATCCGTGGCGAGGCGTGGCGTGGCGTGGCGTGGCGTGGCGTGGCGTGGCGAGGCGTGGCGTGGCGTGGCGTGGCGTGGCCGGCGTGGCGTGGCGAGGCGTGGCGTGGCGTGGCGTGGCGAGGCGTGGCGAGGCGTGGCGTGGCGTGGCGTGGCGAGGCGTGGCGTGGCGTGGCGTGGCGTGGCGTGGCGTGGCGTGGCGTGGCGTGGCGAGGCGTGCCGTGGCGAGGCGTGGCGTGGCGTGGCGAGGCGTGGCGTGGCGAGGCGTGGCGTGGCGTGGTGAGGCGTGGCGAGGCGTGGCGAGGCGTGGCGTGGCGAGGCGTGGCGTGGCGTGGCGAGGCGTGGCGTGGCGAGGCGAGGCGTGGCGTGGCGTGGCGTGGCGTGGCGTGACGACTGTTTCTTATCCCAGTTTTCAGAGCGATCTCAGCTCTTTCTATGTTCAGGCTCTTTTGTCCCAGATCACCGTGTCAGTGGAAAAACTCAAACACTGAAAGATTGAACCCAGTTTTTCACATTCTTCAAACCTTTCCTGATGTTGATGAATCGTGTTGGTGCTTGAAGTGAGTTTATCAGAGTCTCAGGAAAACAGCACAATGTGAGTAAAATAATAGATAAATGGATTATAAAGACTGAAAATGAAGCAAATGTTCGAGGCCTGTTTGTTGGCGTCTTCAGATTCTGTGGATACGAACAGAAACAGAGTTTAACTGCAGCTCCACAACGTAAGCATCATGGAGTCACTTCGTCGTCATGGTTTCAAACCTTCAGCCTCTCTCCTCCCTCACTATCATTTCTTTCTGGTCTCCCAGGTCTCATATTTACCTCTCCTCAATCAATCTCTCCCCCCCCCCCCTCCCCCTCCTCCCCCTCCTCCCCCTCCTCCCCCTCCCCCTCCCACTCTCCCTCTCATTATCTCCCAACTCTTTGATCTCGCTGTGACAATGTAAAAACAGAAAACAGGATCAAAAGGTTTTAATTGAATGGAAAGCTTTAGATAATTTCTTTAATAATTTTCATATTCTCATTGAGAAGCTGCTGGAGCTTCAGCTCCTGGTTTTATCTGCAGCAGGTCACAATGTTGATGGATCTGGTAAATAATGAAGGTCATCCAGGAAAACTGGTTCAAGTGTCACTGAAACATGAGATGATCATCGCCATGACAACTGTCCAGAGTCTCATACGCCGTGTCCCAGTTCACGGGTCTCATCCTTCAGAGGACGTGGTCTACGATGACCCAACCGAAATGAGATGTCAGGGCTGTTCCCGCCCTTACCGTTGCGTCGCAGGTCACAACTCCTGTTGCCTAGCAACCTTGAGAACTTGAGGTATAACGCCAACAACTCGTCCAACCTGAACAACCACACAGGTTGTTTTTTCAACCCTCTGATGCGACCAACAGGAGCGTCTCCTGAAACAGCGCCTCTACGGCGGCCGGCGTAGTGGACCTCGGCTGCCATGGTTACCATAATAAGCACACGACTATACCGAGAGCGGCGCATCAATCATCACCATGGTTACTATAATAAACGATCATGGCCTGGTTAGGTTTAGGAAAAGATGGTGATTTAAATAAGTAACTTCGGCAGCATTAGATGATCTCTGTTGCCTTGGTTACAATAATAACAACGGACGGTCATGGATAATAGAAACAACACAGGAATCGAACACACGGCTCTCCTGTGTCACATTCATCCACCTCCTCCCGACGTGGACTCTGTCTCTCTTTATACTGCGACACCGACACTTTCCCCTTCGCTCCTGTCATCATCACTACGACCACTAGATGTCGCCTAGCAACAAAACCTAACTATGATGTCATAACAACCTGCTGACAGACGACCCGTGGGCTGGTTTGTTGCGGGAGGACGGACTCTTTAAGTCTCCTGGTTTTAACAGTGGCACCGGGAGCTGGATGTTTCTGGGAGTGTTGCAGCTGAAACACCTGATGTCACAGCAGCTGAGATGGTTTTAAATGTTTTTACAGGTTTCATTTGCAATGAAACTGCAGGAGAAAATTAAAATTGAAAAAATTGTTTCTATCTTTTTTTTTTTAGAATAATTAAAAAAGGAGGGAAACTTGTTCCAGTGGGAATAACTCCAGGTCAGTGCAGGTGAGAGATTCTGCTCCGTCTTCATCACAGGTGGAGCTGATCTTTATAATCACCTCATCAATTAATCAATTTATAACGTACAGTTTTTTGTGTGTATTTGAAACTACGATGATCAGTCAGATTTGCAGAAAAGTTGCGGTTATTGGACAAAAATGCAGGTCGCACAGAATTCACAGGGATCGGTTGAATTTGTGTTAATTACTGATACTGACATTTAACAGTGTCATACTCAGACTCTCTGTCACTGTTGTTTACTGACAGATTACTTTCATTACCAGAACGCAATGAATCCTGGGATAAGTTGGACCAGGAAGGATCCACCTGGTGGAGGCTTCGTTGTCCAGGAAACGAAGGACTCGTTTCAATGATCCTTTGAAATGAGCGTCACAGTCACTGTGATGTCATCGGTCTCTAAACGCAGCATCTGAAGGATTGTTCTGACATCAGTTGAAATCTCCTTTACATTGATGTAACTTATATCTTTTATGTTGCTCTGAGTCACAAAGAAGTTTCAACATCCTGAGAGACAAAAACAATCAAACTGGGAGAATTCAGGTGTTTTAATTGCTCTCACCAATCCAAGACCATCGCCCCGATCGATCTGTCTGAGCCAATAATGCTGCATCAGTGAATCAATAAACTGACCAGCTGACCAACATCAGTCACATTGTGAGGACACGTCGTCCTTATGGGGACAAAAGGACGACGTGTCCTCATAATGTAGGTTAGAGTGAAGTCAGGGTAGTAGTTAGAGTAAATGTGTGTGTGTGTGTGTGTGTGTGTGTGTGTGTGTGTGTGTGTGTGGAACAGTTGGGCAGCATCTGTGTCCTTGACAACATGGTATGTTCCCTCTGCCCCGACAGGACCTGCCGTCCCTCTCTACAGTTGTTGCACAACAGTACACACACTCATTAACAGAACAAGAAGACACACACACACACACACAGACACACACACACACGCACACACACACACACACACACACACACACACACACACACACACACACACGTTACTGTCCATCTGGACCCTGTATTCTTCAGATCTGTTCATTAATGGCTGCTGTGGCGATGTGTGAGAGGATCAGACGCCGTCGGTTCCTCCTCGCCGACACCGAGGAGATTCACACTCTGCAGGTGAGTTCAGTGGAAACATCTTCAGGTGCTTCAAGTTCGTGTTTCTGGAGCTTCACAGCGTTCATGTCTTCAGTGACTCTGTGTTTTCTGTCTGAGAAGCTGCAGAATTAAACCAGCAGACTGAGCACACACAGTCCAGGCCGTAAGTATTTGGACACGTGACACATTCACCTGTTCTTCAGGCTCTGAGCTTCAGCACATTCAGTTTGATATGAAACAACATTAAAGAGGCTTTAATGTGAGTATGTTCACATCAGTGTAATATGAACTGTGTGGCAGATTCAGGCCTTTAACTCAAATAGTAAACACTGACGTAATTGGATAGTTGGCAAGTTGGCCATCATGGTAGTGTCTGACTCCACCCCCTAACTCCCAGCTAATCCAAATATGGTCAAAGGGGAGGGGCGTGGGTGGAGCTGAGACTTTGATGAATGTCGGTTTGATAACTATGGCAAGCTTACACTCCCGTTAGCAAATTATCTCTAGAGACCAGAACAGTTTTTGTACCAGGCTGTAAACATGTTTATTTCTGCTGTAAAGTTGGACATTTTAACATGGGAGTCTATGGGGACTGACTCACTGTTGGAGCCAGACTCTAGTGGTCGTTAGAGGAACTGCAGCTTCTGGTTCTTCACTGTTGGAGGTTGATGCTAATTACCTGTAAAACTAATGATGTTCCATCAGTCTCAGCTGTCATTGATGTTAAACTAAGATGATTAGCAGATTGATTAGCTGTTTAGCAGTAGCATGTTAGCGTTGTCACAACAAAACCTGTCCGCGACCACCAGGTGAGTCCAGGTGAGCGTTCACCTCATCGCTGCTGCTGCTGCTCACTCGTCTAATCAGGTTGAATCTGATCAAATCTGCTGGGATTTGATTTCTGCCAAAAGACGGAAAGCGTCTTCTGCCGCAAACAAACAGACAAACAAACAAACACTCTGCTCTTCTTCTCTGCTCCATCTGTGCCTCCTCCTCCTCCCTGAACACACTCTCTCTTTTTGTCTATTTAAATACCTCTCACACACATAAACAGCCATGACCGTTCATTGTGGCCCGTGATGGCGTCTCGGTGATGTCACACATCGGATGTGTGGGCTGTGACAAGCTGCTACATCAGAGGTGTCATGTTTGTGTGTGTGCTGTTTGCTTCAGTTCATTTCCCTGTAGGATCAGACCTCAGAGTAAAGAGGACACTTTCATCAGATCTCCACTGACACTTAGATAACACCTTATTCTGAGTTTCAGATTTTACAGAGAGCGACAATAATAGAATAAATCTACTTGTATTTTAACATCTGTAGAAGACGTCATCCTTTCATCAAGAGGTTGAAAATAAAGAGAGTCAAAACATATAAACATAAAAGGGAAACAAGGACTGAATTAATTGTTGTATTAATTCATTTTTTTAAATCCATATTTTCTTCTTCTGTGTTTTATTTGAAGTGTTGATCCATCAGAAGATATAAAAACCATCTCAGTGTAGTTTTACATCTCCTCTCTCAGGCTTCTCTCTGGAGCTCTAGTAACAACAGGTCGGTGAGCCAATCAGAAGAGAGGAGGCTCTGAGCCTGTCTTCTGATTGGCTGACTGTTTTCTAATTGATCCAATAAAAATAAAGCAGATTTCAGGTAAAAACACTCAGAGAAACCAAATCCTGCAAGGTTTGGATGGTGGGTCCAGGTGGGCGGGGCTTGGTGACTGCTTTGTTGTGACATCACAAAGTTCCAGAAGAAAACACAGTTTAAGAAGTATCTTTTTTCTTTCCACTTGTTCTCTTCACCGATCTTCATCCTTTGTTCCTGTCCTTTATCTAAACACACACACACGTGGACACATAATCATTATGTACATGCTTTGTAACGCACGCACACACGCACGCACGCACACACACACGCACGCACGCACGCACGCACACAGCAGAATGAAGAATTGAACCTGAGTCTCCTGGGACTTTCCCAACATGTGATTGTGATTCACTGCAGAGAGAGAGAGAGACCCATTAACCAACATATTCATGTGTGTGTGTGTGTGTGTGTGTGTGTGTGTGTGTGTGTGTTCAAGTGCAGGGAGGAAAGCGGGACAGAATAAGATGTTATATAACCGTGTCATGATGGATCACCAGGTAGCCCTGCACTGTGTTTGTGTGTGTATGTGTGTGTGTTTGTGTGTGTGTGTGTGTTTGTGTGTGTGTGTGTGTGTGTGTGTGTGTGTGTGTGTGTGTGTGTGTGTGTGTGTGTGTGTGTGTGTGTGTGTGTGTATGTGTGTGTGTTTGTGTGTGTGTGTGTGTTTGTGTGTGTATGTGTGTGTGTTTGTGTGTGTGTATGTGTGTGTGTTTGTGTGTGTGTGTGTTCGTGTGTGTGTGTGTGTGTGTGTGTGTGTGTGTGTGTGGACAGATTTGAGCTCACCATGGCAGGTACACCACACACACGAAGTTGAAGCACTAATCTCCCCTCCATTTCAACCATGTGATCTTTCCTTTTAGTTCTGATGCAAAAATCCTAGAATTCATTAGTGTTTACATTAGATATGAGAAGAAGAAGAAGAAGAAGAAGAAGAAGAAGAAGAAGAAGAAGAAGAAGAAGAAGACAATAACTTGCAAAATATAGATAAGATGAACCTTTATAGTCTTAGTGGACGAAGAGGTGATTCT
>NC_079365.1:31332500-31362500 GCF_021018895.1 Seriola aureovittata | reverse complement strand
TTGAAGTACTGGAATGTATCCCAGCATGCACTGGGAGGAAACAGTCAACCTGTCAGACTGTTGCTCCGTCCTCACTGAGCTATGAAGTATTATTTTACATCTCTACTATAATTTATACTTGTTACTAAATAAGATTTATCCGCCTCTTTATGATGCAGCTTGTCTTGTGACAGTGAAGTTCACCTGCACCTTCATTCACACCTGGATTCTAGTTTTAATTTGTCAGTTACAGTTGATTGTAAATTGTTGAAATTAATGCAGTTTTAATGTGAAATAAAGTGTTTTATGAAGCTTTGCTTTGTTGATGGTTTTTATGGAGCGTGTCTGGTGTGAATTTTAACAGTAGCAGCAGCACAGTATAGAAATCACAACACATGAATCTGTAATTAATCAAAGACTTTCTATGTTGCTTTAATCAACAACAAACATGATAGAAATGTTTAAATGTGTCCGTCCTTCAACAGAGACAACACAGGATCTAGAGACAGATACTAGAGTTTGTGCTTTTCTAATTTGTCTTATGAACTTATCAATTTTAATAACAATGAAAACACTGATTCACCAAAGTGACTGTTAGCTTCATCATGAGGCAGATGGTAAATATGAAGAAACACTCAGTACAATTTAATCACAGGTTTATTTATTAAAAACCTTTTCAATGACAACAATGAAGTTGTGAATAAAACTAATGAACATGAGTCAAGTCAGTGTCCAGTCTTTGCACTGCGCCATCCTGAATGCAATTTAACAATATCATTAAAAAGAAAGAATATATAAACTTGTTGGGCCGCAGCCTCTGTCCTCGACCTCCTCAGCAGCAAACAGCAGAGACTCGGTCCGACAGCAGCTGCTCAACATAGTGCAGCATTAAGAAGCTAAAGACACAGATTTCCCTCAGGAGCTGGTGGAGACCAAACACAGAGCTAAAAGAGAGGGAACACTGGACTGACATCATCATGAGACGTCAGCTGACACCAACACCACTCCAACTGCAACACATCAAATATAATAATTATAAATAATGTCAATGAAAAGTTAGAAATTAAGATAGAAGACAATGTCCTGTCTTCTCTTCATCTCTTCCCTCCACTCCTCCACAGTCTTTCCACCAACAGTCACAGTGAGACTCACCTGCGATGTGAGTGAGGTCAGTGTCAATCCTTCTGGGTTGGACACACTTGCTGCAGATGTATGACGTTGGCAGCCGGAGGGTTTTTCCTCCAGGCAGCGGCCCCCGCTCTGCCACAGCAGCTTCAGGTCGCCTTCCTCTTCCTGAAGGCTCTGGTCCCGAGTCCTCGATTCAATTCAAAGAGCTGGATGTTGGTCTGAGCCATCAACCTGGGGCCGGCCAGCACTGCCTCTCTGATGCCGAATAAACTTTGAGAATGAATGACCACCGAGTCCTCGCGGTCCCTCTGGACCACGTGGCCACCGGGTGAAGACGCAGAGCTGGTTTCAAACGGCCTCCACCAGGCGGCTAAAACTGGCCCAGTTTGCAGGGCCCAAGTTCAGTCCAAGAAGACAGCTGAGAGATAATCAGAGAGCAGTGTGTGTTAATATAGATCTGATATTCATTAGAGGAAACGGTGATATCTGAAGTGAATCTCACCTCTGGAGACTCTCCTTCCCAGGACAGGAGGTGTTCTTCCCTGTCGCTGCCTCTCCTGGTCTCTGGGAGGGAAGACAACTCGCTCTTCCTCCTGCTCTGTCTGGCAGGTGTTGCCAGGAGCTTGGAAGTACTTGGCTCTGGCTTGAGGAAAAAGGTTCTGGATCAAAAATTAATGCATGAAATGATAATACACAATATACTTAACCACAGGCTCTGAGACACACGCATGTACCTGGGCTGAAGTGGTTAAGGTGGAAACCAGAAGGCTGACCCCGTCCCTCTGTCAGTCTACCAGTCTCTGTACAGCTGCACCTGCTGGGTCCTGGATGCAGGTGAGGCGGCTCCTCTGTGTCTCCATGTGTCCTGGGTGCAGAGAGAATCCAGCAAAGAGACGTCCAGGGTGACGTGGAGATCCTGGATGAGGAGGAGGACGTCTCCTCTGCCCCATGTGTCCTCCTCCAACAGTGGAGCCTCCACTCCTCCCAGGAGATCCTCTGGATCACCTTGGCAACAGTCAGGCCGAACATCATGTGCTTCCCCTCCAGCGAGGACTTTTTTACATTGTATTATTTTTAACGATCTTACAAATTGTTAAATTCATTCATCAATGACCAATCCAAGAAAGCTAGCTGCTAATGGTAGTGCTAATGAAAATTGGGGGCAGCTCTATGTACTGTACATGCACATGTTCATTGCTGCCATTATCATCATTATCATTAATTGCAATTATAATATATCATTGTAAGCATTATAAATGTTATCAATAGCCTTGTTTGATCAATTATAATTATTTTTACACAATCACAAACAAAATGTCACTTGTGTATCGTGCTTCATGGTTAAAATTTAAACCTTCTGTTTGTCCGTTTGTCACCAGTGAAGATGTTAGTTATCCCCCACCTGTTACTTTACAATCACCTTCTGTTTGTGCGAACGAGGATGACGGCTAGCTCACCCCCCTACACGTCTCTCAGCATGAAGCAGCCTGTTACACCTTACATTTACCTGGTAGTTTACTGTTTGCAGAGCTTTGCTCAGTGAAGTGATAAACAGTTGTTGCTCATTACTCCGTCACTATAAAGTTCTTTAACAACAAATCAGACACAGCAAGTTTCCAAACAAGTATTTCAATTGTATTCAAGCCAAATATTAATAATCACATCCACATTGTTTTCTGATGCATTCGATATGACGACAACTTAAATGTAATAAACAGAATATCATTTTAACTCATCTTAAACATTTACCTATTTAACTGTGTGGAAATGCTGTTACACAAAATACAAACTGCTTTTAACAGAAATTAACAATCGTTTTAACTCATTTTGTAGTTTAATTCAACCTTTTATAACCTGTGAAATGAATCTGCATGAGAAGTTCAAGTTTGTGCATGTGGGGGGAAAGAAAAATGACAATTTTAAAGAATTATGTTGCATTTGTTCAAGAAGAACATGAATCAACACAAATGCTCAGTGGTGAATTTAAACAAAGACAGGGAGAGAAGAAATGCTTTTGTGGATGTGTGTGTGCAGACACAGCAGAAAACTGGGCATGCAACACTCCCAGTGTGTGTCCCATGTTTGTGTTTATCATTTGTTCATAATTTACATTCAGACTTTAACAAATACAAACCTCTTCCACACATGCAGAAACTTGAATCTGTCATGCAGGTTTATTTCACAGGTAAACAAATGTTGATTTACAACTACAAACATTGGAATTATTTGCTAAGGTGCCTATATGTATGGGGTGGTGTAATGCACATGACTCACCTTTTCTTTCTGGGTAAGGTGTGGTTCTGGCCCGAGGTGGATTCATCCCTATGAAAACACAAAAGGAAAAATAAGGACATTAGCAGCTGCTTTTCTGACTAGGGATGCACCGATCCACTTTTTTCACCACCGATACCGATATCTGAGGTTTAGTATCTGCAGATACCGATCCGATACCGAACGAAGCGCTGAATTATTACCTATCAAATGGTTTTATAGTGCGAGAAAAAAAAATGGGATCATTCTTCCGTGCATATGATTTGACTTCCCTTTTCTACAAAACAAATAAACAGATATAAATGTTCTCTTATTTATTTAACAACTGTGCACCAGTACAAAAATCTTAAACCAATAGCTTCTCTAGCTCGGTCAAACAACATGTAAAAAGAAATACAAATGTCACTGGTATAAAATCCGATGTAAAATTAAATACAATAAATAATAACAAATAATGAAGGAGCTGAAACTGAGAAAATAAACAATAGCTTTACTGGCTTGGTTGGTAGATCAGCTCTTTACAATGTTTAGTGCAAATGGGAATTAAACATGCATTTCAAAAACAGCTGAATAAACCAATAGCTTCACTAGCTTGGTCAAAACTAAAAAAAAATGAAAAAAATAAGAGGTAGTCCAAATTTGTCCGGTTTTTTCAGCACTAAAAGGGGATGAAGGCCCGTGGAGGAACCCCAGCTGCGATCGTGTCGCCGGTGTGTGACCCAGGAAGCTTGTAGCATTTAGCATCGCGCTGTAGCACGTAGCTCTCATCCAGCCAGTGTGCCGTTAAACTTAAAGGTGACACGGGGGAAACGTCAGAGCTCCCGATATCGGTTGTAAAACTCAGAGCTTTGGCATCTTTTATCTTCTCTGATATGTCTTTACACACTTTTCCTCAGACATGTATTTCCGGCTCACCATGTCGTACCGTGGCTCCAGGTGGCTAATTAGCAGCCGGAATCCTTCGCCCATCCATAACGACGAAGTTCAGTATTCTCTCTGTGATTTGTTTTGCCTGCACACTGTTGGTTGGAAAATGTTCACTTCTTTCTTTCATCTCCATCAAAGTTAGCTGCTTCATACCTCTGCCCTTTTGTTTGTTGAGTTCAATAAACTCGGCATGCTCCTTGAACATTCACGCCACAAGTATTGCATATGGCCGTCGGACTTGCTGAGACAGCATGAAAACCCGCCAAATTTCCGATGCTCGCTCCATCCTGAACAATATGGCCGTCTTGTCTTGTTTGCGTATGACGCACTCACAGCGTGTAACACAGAGCTAAAATGAATAGATCGCCCCCTATTATCGGGTCCATTGTCACCGATACCCGATCTAGATTTTTCTTTTATATCGGTACCGATACCGATAACAGTATCGGATCGGTGCATCTATATATATATATATATATATATATATATATATATATATATATTCAAATGTTATATATATATATATACACATAAATACAAACACACTAGCGGTGAGGCAAAATAAAGACACTGTAACATGAAGAGCTTCTGTCAACGTCTGAAACATGGTGCTCAAAGATGCGGTGGATCACAGTTAATCACAAATATCGATCAGTCTGCTTCAGTTGAGGACTGGTTTGAGTATTAAATGAACAATCTTCTATATGACAAATATCTGTCTACACATTTTGTAAACGTCACGTTATCTTAACTTGAACTATCAGGACGTCTTGATGGACAATGTATTAACTTACATTAACATTGCGCATTACACTAACGCAGATCACTTAAACTGGGACCGTTAGCATAGCAATGGCTAGGTTATCAGCTAACGCTAGCACTAGCTAGCTAGCTTGGTTAGCAAGGTGCGTCTTCACCTGAACTGTGATATTAACAGGGATGCTAATTTTGGCTAGCAAAGAAACAGGCTTAAAACAAAATGTACTTACCAGAAAAAACTGTGTCAAAGTGTCTTTGAGAACAACTGAACACAGAACAAGATATTTACAGGTAAACAACAGAAGGAGCTAACTTTGATGAAAACACAACAAGTCAAATGTCCGACACATCGCTCTAAGTGTCAGGTAAGAAAACATTTACTCTATTGTTTTGGTGACGTTGTTTGTGTTCATGTTGTTTATTTCGGATTAAATAATGCTATAGACGGATAAACAGCTGTCATTAAGTGTGTATGTTTATACTGTGCTAAAGTGAAAAGCTAACCGCGATTAGCGCGCTAGCCATAACAGCATTTTATTCAATGTAGAAGGAGCTAATTTTACTGTGTGTTGCTAGTTCGTGTTAATGTTGTCAGCTGATACACACTTGTACACTTAGACAGAGAGGAGCCAGCTGTTTAAATTGACCAACAGAAACCTGCTCTTCAGTAAATGCACAATATTTCTCCATTAATTTCAGGGCACATTGTCAGTATCTCCTACACAGGTGTCTGTTTAACACCAGCAGAGTTGTGAAGATGAGCTTCAGGTGTTTGAGGTTTAGTCCGGTGGAACATTAGAAAGCAGCCACAGAAGGTCAGAGCATTCTTTGTTGGTACAGATCATTTAAATAACATTTGTTTAAGCTTTATTAAAGTAATGGGAGACAAAATTAAATCATGCTTTTTAAGGACTTGACAGTGATGTGGGATGTTGTGATTTGAATTATTAATACACTGTATAGTTGGGATTCTGACATAAAAGACAGTTTAATGTTTGTCCACATGTGTTGTCAGAACTATAAGGAGAATACTGTGGAAAACAAGATCAAACTGAATTAGAAGATACAAGCTAAAAAACAACAGACCCCCCCCCCCCCAGCTCCACAGCCCCCCCTCTTTCAGAGGTGACGTCATCACCTCCTCATTATAGGAACCTTAACAGGCAGATAGACCAATGGAGAAATGCCAGTTTTAGTTCTTCAGATCATCCCGGGGCTCTGAAGAACTATTTGTGAATAATTGGTTGATATTGTAAATTTACATCTGAATATATTAAATAATATATAAAGTCAATAGTGTGCGTATATTATTTGTAATTAAGTTTCCAACCCCACCTCAGTTGAAAGACTACATACAGAGACTTAACTGTTTAATTTGCATTTCTTCAGTATATCATAAAATTGATCTGAATCTGAATCAGTAAATATTGTATTTAGATTGTGTGTTCTACAGGTTTTTAATATTACTTTACATACTTAAAGATTCGATAACACAAATACTGCAAGTTTACAATATAAAGCATGTGTTAATATTTAATTGATTGACACTTAATTTTATTATTAGGAAAAAGTTTCTCTGCAGAAACACTCTGTAAATCTATTGTTTACTTGAATTAGGATATTTATTTGAATTTTACAGTTTTTGTTTGGCAGCCGCTGCTGCCAGTCATTTGACTGTTTATTTTTACGATTTCTTTTTTAACAGTGTACCACTCCACCACAGGATCGGATTGATCAGAAGATTTCTGCTCAGTACAACACACCACCTGATCTACATCTTCATGAGAGGTCGCATCCTGGAACTACTTCGTCTCCAGGTGTGTGAACACACCTGAGGTTGTCCACCGGCATCTAAACACACCGACGTGACTTTAGCAGGTAAGTTTACCGTTTAATTTGCTGCAGCTGAGAAGCTAATTAGCTAACGAGCCAGAAAACTGTCCCAGTTCAGGGGCCTCATCCTTTTGGGTTCGGGATTTTCTGTTTGCATCACCAGATTTTCCCGCCCTTATCATTGCGTTCTAAAGCATGGCTCCTGTTGCCTAGCAACCTTGACAACATCTAAGTCTCTTGGTTTTAACAGTTGCGCTGTTGAACTCAGCTGAAACATAATACTGACATTATCAGTGTGATCCTCAGACTCTGTCACTGTTTACTGACTTATTGTTTTCATTACCAGAGAAATGCATCTTGGGATATGTTGGACCATGAAGGCTCGATCTGTTGGAGCCTTCATGGTCCAAGAGAAGAAGCAGAACGAAATTGCGTTACTTCTAGCTCAATGTTCAGTCATATAAAAAAATGTATTAATATAAATAAACAAACATAAATAGACATAATGGACGTAAAAGACGAGTTGGACAAAAACACTTCTTCAGATTAGATCGCACATTGTTACTGAGAGCTGTACAGGGCGCCGCCATCTATTCAGTTTCAGATTCATTTCTCGTAGAAAAACAGAAGGTGATTCACAGAGCAGACGTAGCAGATAAACAAAAACATAATATTTAACTTCAGTTGGACTTTAACACAAATCTACAGACACAGTAAGACAAGTAGAGACGTGGAGACAGTCAAAACGTCAGTGACTCAAACACAGAGAAAACAGAGACACAGATAGAAACAAAGGTTAACAGACAGGAAGTCAGATCACACAGATAACACAGGGACACAGGGACTGACCGGCAGGTAGACAAATAAAGTGATGAGGACGCAGGAGCAGGTAGAGACAGCTGATGGTAGCAGCAGGAGGACAGAGACAGACAGGGTCTGACAGATGGAGGAAGGAGAGACAGGCAGCGACATGAAAGAGGCGGAGACAGAGGCTGAGGCAGGTACTTGTACTAAAAGGTCAGTGCTCCTGTGATAAGGCGCTTGGACAGCATGCTCACAGCGAGCGCTTGTCAACACAATGGCAGTGCACTTCACTGGCCACAGTACACTCAGCAGAGCGGACGAGGACGGAGGCCGGGAGAAGACGTCGGCAGGACGCCGAGTTAACGAAACACAATGTGACGTCTGTGATATCAGAAGAGCAGACAGGAAAACTCGTTACCGTCCCACGGCCGAGAGAGGTCTTGATGAACCTGCTCAGGAGTGATAACGATGTTACAGGATTCATTCACCGCTGATGCTTTACACTTGTTTTCTGTTTCTGCCGGAGGGAGGACAGACGTACGGTGCTTCAGCGGTGAAGTGTCCGCTCAGGAAGAACAAGTGTGAAACTAAAACAACTAAAGATTTAAATAAAAAGAGAAAAGAAAAACAACAATAGCAAAAGTTTGACACGATTTGAAGCCGACAAATATGTTTCTGGGAAAAACTAATCATGTTTAATTAATAACGTAAACCCTGAGACAAATCCTGGACCAGTCTCTCTTCATATGTCAACGCTTGTGTCCACTTTAAAATATCACAACTACTGGGGGACCATGAAAAGTTTGTTCAGACATTCATGGTTCCCAGAGGATGAACTGTTCTGACTCTGGCGCCACCTGCAGGTCAAAGGTTTTTACTGTGAAATATTTCAACATCTTAGTGACCGATTGGACCAGTTTTGTCCAGAGACATTCATGGTTCCCAGAGGATGAACCATGCAGACTGACCATGTGATTTTCATATATCTCCACCACGACACTGACAACTTTATGCCTCTGCACCGGCGACAGTCAGAGCGGCAGCCATTTTGTTTTCTCGTGGACACGATATCTGAGAAGCACCTTGAGGGATCTTCTTCAAATTTTGCACAAACGTTCACTTCGACTCAAGGATGAACTGATTAGATTTTGGTGGTCAAAGGTCAAGATCACGGTGACCTCACAAAACATGAATTTGGCCTTGTGAACGTGATATCTCGCCTTCACATTCTTGTTATTTATTACTTTACTGAACAAAATAACTGGGTATGCACACACTTTAGGGTCATACCTGTAGAAATAATCATTATCACATGATAAATAAATTTACCTCTCACACTGTCGGTCCTCGCTCAGAAGGATTTTATGTTGTGAGGAAACTCTACTGAAGCTGCTTCAGGAAGAGGACGCTGGTCCTCAACCTGAGCTGAGCTTTAAGTTTGTGGACAAACAGACAGAGACATCACTTCTGACATTAAGGACATTACTACAAATGATCTCCACTGCACTGACTATACTGAATATATACTTCACTCTGAGCCAAGAGCTTATTTTCTTCTATAATCAGCGTGTTTACAGGAGCTGCTCATGGAGACGTGGATGAAAAGATCAGAGTTGCCAGATCTGACATTTTCATGAAAGTGCTGTGATGTATTTCGACCACGTTGTTCTCTGACCAATCATTTGTCTGACTGAACCCTGCTGCTGTATGTGTGTGTGTGTGTGTGTGTGTGTGTGTGTGTGTGTGTATTTTGTTTGTATATCTGTGTGTTGTGCCCCTTTATATGTTTCACCACATTTGTTCGCATGTGTGTGTATTTCTTTAACGGTGTGTCTGTGTTTGTTTGCTTTTAATTATGTGTGTGCGTGTGTGTGTGTGTGTGTGTGTGTGTGTGTGTGTGTGTGTGCATGTCCCCTATGGCTTAAGAAGCAGGGAGATGAATGGAGGCCTGTGAAGCACTGCTGATTACACGCCCATGTCCTCCCCCCTTCACAGAAAACAAGAGAACAGGAGGAGAGCGCACAGAGCAGAGAAGAGAAGGAAAGACGAGGTGAGAAAGATGGAGGAATAAAAGAAATTAAGAACTAGAGAATGTCGTTTCTGAAGAGATCACGGTGACGGCTGCTGCAGGACGAGCTGAAGCTGAACCGTGTTGCTGGCTTGAATCTTCACACTGTGAATCCCAATTCACTCCTTCAACTTAAAGGTTTATTGGAAACAGCTGCACACAAAACATTTAATTTGATACAATCACATGAAAGTCTCGGGGTCACCTGACACACAATAACCGACTGATTCCAGATCTTTGGTTTAGGACAGAATGACTGAATAATTACTATGACCTGGAGGTTAATAAACAGATAATAAACAGATCAACTCTATATTGATGTTAAAACGTTTCAACAGCTGTTTTGATGTCTCACTGCTCATGACTGACTCCAGTGTTTGTAACATTAGATCATATGTGACATTTTATATTGGTCATAAAACGACAAGCTAACACTGGAGATGAACGGGCGAGCTATCAGCTAGCTAACATTAGCTAGCTAAACTGCAACTTAAAGCTAAAGTTAAAACCAACATTAACATAAATGTGTTAAAGCTGACATTAGTGTTCATCTGCAGATACTTGACACAATCTAATTCAGAAACTCTGAAGGTAAGAAAGTAAAATGTATTAAACAAGCTAGCTAGTTAGCTAATGCTACTTACATTTACCTACAGTGTCTGTGACACACGGGAGCAGAGACTTGAGGGCGGAGCCACTGATGGTTTTTTTTACACCCATCACTTGTTTAGAAAAGTTTCCATTTTAAGAAATGTAATAATCCACACAGACACAAGCCGCATGTTTGCTGCACATCAGGTCGTCCCCATGAGGCTCTGCCTCCTAAATGAAGCATAATATCCACAGGCAGCCATTCAACTCACACAACGCTCCTGCTGTCTACATGTTGTGAACGTATTAACATAGAACGCCCTCAGAGTTCAGTCGATCTGGTAACCGGAGGTTTAATCCTACAGCAAACTCACAGCCAAATAAACCCTAATTGTTTTCATAAGGAAGTCTGTAAATAATAATTGAAACCACAATCGGATTTCACACTGCATATGGCAGGAGTAGTTTTTCACACACCAGCAGGACACAGTAAAAGGAGTTGGAGGTGTGCAGCCTGTCTAACAGCTCACCGGGCTGCTCCTGACTCTCCCACTGCTCCCTGAACACTGATCCACCGTCAGCAACACCATGTCAAAACAAAACCTGGGGTGGTTCTGGACCTAGAGGTCAATGTGTGAAATTGAGGACGTATTCAAAACTGTTGTGAAACCACAACAACCGCATTCGACAGTCAGAGTGGGAGCCATTTTGTTTTCAGGTTGTCTGTACGTCCGTCCCATCCTCGTGGACGCGATATCTCAGTAACTGCTGAACAGAAATGAAGTAAATTTGTCACAAACATTCACTTGGACTCAGGGATGAACTCATTAGATTTTGGTGAAGAAATTCCCTCAGGGTGTTGCGGATGTATTTGCGTTCATTAGGCCAAAACCACATTTTGTGAGGTTACATTTGACTTTTGAATGTTTGTGCCAGATTTGGCGTCACTGAGATATCGTGTCCACGAGAATGTGACGTTCATGCAGACGGACAACCTGAAAACAATATGGCAGCTGCCTGACTGTCGCCGGCGCAGAGGAATAATAAGGGCTGTAACTGGTTTAATTTGATACAGTCTAGCTTTTAAACAAGCTACCGTAGAGTCATACACCTGAAGTTATGACCACAGACACATCCATACAGTGGAGCAGGTATAAAGGTGTGTGTGTGGGCTACATTCACATTTGAAGCTGTATCTTTGAGGCTTTGGAGAAATTCGATGATGTTTCATTTTATATCTGTTTCCTCTTCACAAAATCATACAACAAGAAAATATGAAGAGAGGCGTTTGCCAGCATCTGAACTCGTCTGTAATTAATGTGTTCCTGATGGTCTTTGGTTGAGAGAGAGAGAGAGAGAGAGAGAGAGAGAGAGACTGTAAACTTGTCCTGCTCTGCATCGAATCCACTGTCCCCAAGCCACACCCATATTCCCTCATCCACGTTTTGATTGGTCGGGCTGCCAGCAACAGTCTGCTCTCCATCCCCTCTGTGCTCCCTCCTCCCTCCCTCCTCCCTCCCTCTCTCTCTCCCTCTCCTTTCCCCTCCCTTTCACCCCGCTCTCTCTCTCTCTCTCTCTCTCTCTCTCTCTCTCTCTCTCTCTCCACGCAGCTCGCCAGTGAATGAGTCCAGTCAGACACAAGCTGTTAAACAGTACAGCCCCTCTCTCGCTCTCTCTCTCTCTCTCTCTCTCTGTCTCTCTCTTCCTCTCTCTTCATCATCTCTCTCTCTCTCTGTCCTTTCCCGTCTCAGGAGCAGACAGTCAGCGGAGCATCGGCACGGCAACAGAGGACAGAGGAGAGAAGAAGAAGAAGACAGTGAACACAACATCCAGAAGATTTTCAGCAGCAGCAGCAGCAGTGGCAGGACATCTGTGACATCTGTGTCTGTCACACAGTTCACAGCAAAGCAGAAGCAACAGATTGTCCTCAGTTGCAATTGTTGCTGCAGCCGACGCTCTCCCGGCTGATCCGGGGTTCGGAAACGAAGCTGATTTGCAGCAGCTCCTGCAGCCGCCGTCCCCCGGGTTTTGAAAGTCAGTTTGTCTCGGTGGCAGAGATGCACGAGGAAATGACAACGCCGCGAGACGGAGACAAAAAGCTCTGATTCAGTCGAGGGGAGCAACTGCTGGGCGTCAACATCACCTCCGCCGCCGCCGGCGTCTCCTCCCATCCTCCTTCCTCCAGCAGGTTCTGAAGAAGAGCAGGCGTCCGAGCGGTGAATGCACAAACAGGAGGAGGACGTGAGATTGACATGCAGAGAGCAGAGTTCAGGGAGTTTCACTGTGAAACAACAAGAGCAGGATATCAGGCTTCATCAGCGTGAGACTCGGCTCCAGACGTCAGACAGCCCATCAGACTGACACCTGGACAGGAGAGCGAGGAAGAGGAGGATGAGAACGGAAACAAAACAAGAATCCAAACACTAGAGGAGATGACAGGAAGTCAGAGATTTAACTCTGCTGCACAAAGTCACACGTAGATATTCAGTTTATTTATTTATCAGATCAAGTGAAACCAACAGAAACGTATCTCCACATTTTATTTCTGGGATGATTTTGCGTCACTGGAACCTGCGTCTAAACTGAGCAACACCGACATCTTTCTTCCGCCGCCGCTCGCTGACAGGAAGTTTCAGCACCGATCAGTCGGTGTGAGAATCTTTGGGTTTCTTGCTCGACTCTTTTGTTTCCGGGGTGAGGTGGATCTGCCGTGGGGGGCAGCTGACAGCCATCCAAGACGCCGCGAGCCGTACTCCGCGTGAAGAATGCCCAGCCGCGCTTGGCCAAGCCGGCCGACCCGGGCCCGACGGCGGGCCTCTACATGGAGCGATCGCAGAGCCGCATCAGCCTGTCGGCGTCCTTCGAAGCCCTCGCCATCTACTTCCCCTGCATGAACTCCTTCGACGAGGACGATGGGGGTGAGTGGGATTGACACACACACACACACACACACACACACACACACACACACACACACACACACACACACACACACACGAAACAAGATTAAGGAGCCATACATAAAACATACGGGAGAAGGCTCATGTTATTTGTCACCTGTCTGCTAGAGAACGGATGTTTCCCTCCACACGTCAGGCAGCGTGTTATGTAAATGTGTCGAGGCTCAGAGGACGCTCAGACACACACACACACACACACACACACACACGTCCTGCAAAATCCTTCCATGTTGTTTTTGTTCATGACTGTGTCCAGGCAGATTTTTCTTTTTAAAAGTTTCTTTTTTTATGCCTTTTATTAGAGAAGCAGAGAGAGAGAGAGAGAGGAAAGTGGGGGGAGGGGGAGAGAGAGAGAGAGAGAGAGAGAGAGAGAGAGAGAGAGAGAGAGAGAGGAGAGAGAGAGAGAGAGAGAGAGAGAGAGAGAGAGAGAGAGAGAGAGAGAGAGAGATGCAGCAAAGGGCCGTGGGTCGGATTCGAACCCAGGCAGCGAGCCACCAAGGCGGCAGCATTTTCTAACATCCAGTATTTACATTATGATGTGATTATATGTTAAATGTTTGATCCCGTGGGAAACAATCAGCTGATTAACAGATGATTCATCCCACAGTAAATTAATTATTGACGTTTTTAACGATGGACGGGGAAGTCGGCTTCTCAAACTCTCTGCTTCATGTCGTTAAAATGAAAATCTGTGGGCAAAATGAGACGCTGGAGGATGTGCTGTTGGACTTCAGGAGCAGATGAGTCATCTGTTGTTTGGAAAGACAAAAGGAAAGATTCGATGAAACTGAAAATATGTGACAACACACACAAAAAAACAGAAGCCAGAGTCACATGGCTGATCTGACGGGCAGATGTCCACTTAGCTGATAATGTTTGCATTTAGCTGAATTAAGTGTGTGTGTGTGTGTGTGTGTGTGTGTGTGTGTGTGTGTGTGTGTGTGTCCAGCATGTATATTTTACATGCTGTCATATGTGTGTTTTGTGCTGCGTTCATGTGTCACAGAGACAAACTGTGAATGTAAGTCAGTAAAACTACGGTAAAATTAGACCCAGATTGGTGTGTGTGTGTGTGTGTGTGTGTGTGTGTGTGTGTGTGTGCGTGCGTGCGTGCGTGTCTGTGTGTGTGTGTGTGTGTGTGTGTGCGTGTGTGTGCGTGCGTGCGTGCGTGCGTGTCTGTGTGTGTGTGTGTGTGTGCGTGCGTGCGTGCGTGTTTGTGTGTGTGTGTGTGTGTGTGATGAGATTGTCAGTAGGATCAAACATTTCCTCAAATCGAATGCATTAGATGATGTAATGTATTTTTACTGCTCCATCACATCACTCCTGACTTCCTGTTTGGTTTCTATTGGATTGTCTTCTCCGTGCAAATGGAAGTAAATGATGAATGTGTTCTATAAAATAATAATAAATCTGATAAGAACTCATGTCTGCACGAGCTGCTGCTGCTAAGTGGGTCAGAGAGAAGTTGCAGTTTACAGCCTGAACATTAAACTGAAGGACAGTGAAGACACACAGTGACTGACAGCTGATGTCAGGAGTTAACACGACACGTCATTCTGATTTCTGTAATCGATTCAATCCCGTTTCACAAGGTCCCGGTTCGATTCACTTTTCAAAAACTATGTAACAAAATGCTTCACAAAGACAGAAAAAAATGAAATCAATAGATTTCCAAAAGAAGAAAAACAGATAAAACAGTTCAAACAATCATCATCATCTATAGCAGACGAAGTGTTTCAGAGGCAGAAGTG
Source organism: Seriola aureovittata (assembly GCF_021018895.1). Lineage (NCBI taxonomy): Eukaryota > Metazoa > Chordata > Actinopteri > Carangiformes > Carangidae > Seriola > Seriola aureovittata. The sequence continues at coordinate 31,347,429 of NC_079365.1, read as the reverse complement.
GACCCTGCACCGGGGTCAGCACAGACCACAGGTGTGTTTATTGGCCTCTTCCTGTGACTGTTAGAAGACGGTGCTGTTGTTTATCCGCCGCAGCGTCGTCAGTGGTTACAGTTTCTACTGGAACAGTTTGTCCGTCGGCTCGGCTGAAACCAGCGGCTGTAATAATCTACATGTGAAGTCGGTCATGTTGGCCCAGAGTCTCGAACACCTCTCACACCTGCTGCCGCTTAGAAACACACACACACGACCATCAACACTTAGCTGCTTTGGTGCAATCTGATTCTGATTCTGATTCTGATTCTGATTCTGATCTGAAGAAGTGACCAGTGGATGTGTGAGCTGCGTATCAAGAACCCGGCCCCGCTAACGAACCCACGGCGGGTTCGTTAAGACGCATGTATTTCAATTCTGCTTTTCGATTCCAAAAGCGTTTGCATATTTCAGCCGTACTCCCGAGTGAAGAGCAGTGAGCATTTTAAGGTCAATAAAAGTTTTACTTATCTGCCAGGACCTGTCAGGCGGACCTAATGTCTCTTGGTCGTAGTAAGCTACGTCAACAGAGTGTGGAGTTCATCTGGTGTTTACGTCCTGGACCACAGCTCAGAGGTTTGTCTTAGCTTCACTAAGAAAGACAAACACACAGCAAAATACAACTTCTGCAGGAAAAATGCTCCGTGCAAAGGAGGAAGCTCCTGCGATGTGACGCAGCAGTTACTGCAACACGGCGTGAATTTGAAAGAAGGCGCCTTGTTGGATGTGTCGCTGTCTCCGCCCACAATAAAGCCCCAGATAGAAGCAGCGTCTCATGTTCAGCTACATACATGTTGTTTCTATTTATTTAAATAGTTCTGGTTTGTAGTTGTTTGTTTTTTTATGTGTGTATCGTTTCTTTTGTGACGCCAACCAGGAAGAGACTGATGAAGGGCGGCATGCTGGGAGTATCACCTGTACGAATGTGTGAATGAGTTTTCAACTTGCCGACGCTGTTTGTTCTTCTGGGCGTTTCCACGGAAACACAAACATCTAAACATCCCCTCACACACACACACACACACACAGATGTAGGTCCTCTCATGCCTATACAAACACACACACACACACACACACAGGTATGACAGCAGTGTGAGGTAATCAGAGCGGAGCGGCAGGCCGTGGTTTGTGGCTCTCAGTCTAATTAAATGTTAATATGGCGGCTGATTGTGGCTGACTGCAGCTAAATAGAGGCCTGATTGCAGGTTAATTCTCTCTCTCTCTCTTGTTGTCTGTCTCATTGTCTCTCTGTCTCTCTCTTTCCGTCCACTCTTCACCCCGTGGTTTAATAATCCTGTTTGCAGGTTAACTCTGTGTTTCCACCTTAAATTGTCTTTTAATCGCTTCCCCTCGTCTCTGCTCCGATGCTTTCTCTTCCCTCGCACTTCAGTCTGTTTTAGTTCAGACATGTTGGAAGAACGTCTGTTCTCTCAGCAGCAGAATAAAAATAGAACGTAGAACGCCGGAGAACAACAGAGCTCCCTGCTGTTTAAATACGTCTGAATTTAAATTTACAACATCAGACATAATGAATCATCTTAGTGACCACAGACTGTGGATAAAGATGGACGTCGCCTCTGCGCTTCACCACCCACAGGTTTCTGAAGCTCAGAGTGAGCTGCTCAGAGTGAGCTGCTCCACCGTCAACATCTTGGCAGCGTCTGACTCCGCCCCCTAACTCCCAGCTAATCCAAATATGGTCAAAGAGGAGGGGCCTGTGTGGAGCTGCGACTTTGATGAATGTCGGTTTAAAAACTGTGGCTAGCATACGCTCCCGTTAGCATCGTTAGCAGAGGTTGAGTGAAAGAGGAAGCTGTGGTTTTTTATTTATTATTTATTTTTTGACGTGATTCTGTTCCTGGTCTGAACGTGGTCCGATCCAGATCCTGCAGATCCAGCAGAGGGTGGTCGGCTAAAATAAATGAAACGTCGTCTGTGTCCGAAAGGAAAGAAAACAGAATGAACAACATGTTCAGATATATCAGTACAGCTAGCTCGTATTCAGGAATCCGTTTAGTTGTTTCATCGAGTTAATAACAGATTTTAAATGTAAAAGTGTAAATCCACCTTAAAATACCAGTAAATCTAAAGGGAGAGAAGGTGAATTTATACTGAATCAGAATCTCAACTTCTCCTCACGTGTCCGTCTCTGACCTGAATTTCAGTTTCACTGTTTTTCCTCTCGTGTCTCACAGATGATCACACACACACACACACACACACACACACACACACACACACCACACACACACACACACCCTCCTGCATGTGTTATCTAGCAGCTCAGGTGTCAGATCTCTCACTCTGACAGCTGAGGTGATTCTCCCGCTTCACAGATTCAATGTAAAACTTGAAAAACGCTCGTCGTCCCGTCTCCGTCATCTTCATCATGTCCGACTCTGAACAACATCCAGCGTCCACTGTCTCCAGATGTCGCTCACTGTCCCCCAAATATTCTCATCCTCTGGTTTCCTACGTTTCCCAGAATGCTTCTTGACGGCTCCCTCCAGAGGTGGAGAGAGACGCTTTGTGTTTGTGGCCTCGTTGTTTTGGACCTGTGTCTCACCGACACTAATTCAGACATTAGGACGCATCAGGACAGAGGTGTTGAATCACAAGTCGAACACGTTTCTTTAATCTGAAGTCTGTAACTTCTCTACATGATCATATGATAATGATTGATAATGATTCAATAATAATCGTTTTATTTCATCATGTCAAGGAAAATAACGTCTGTGATACGAGCACCTCCCGTTCTCGTGGACACGATATCTCAGAAACGCCTTCACAGAACTTCTTCAAATCTGGCACAAACATTCACCAGGACTCAAGGATGACCTGATTAGAGTTTAGGGGTCAAAGGTCAATGTTGTGGCGACCTCACAAAGATTTTGGCCTTGTAAACTCAATATCTCACGAACTCCTCAAGGGAATTTCTTCAAATTAGCTTTGTTGACTTAAAGTCAAGGGTGAACTTAGAACCATAGAATTTGGTGGCTGAAGGTCAAAGTTCAAGGTCACAGTGACCTCACAAAATGCAGATTTGGCCTTGTGAACACAATATCTCTGTGACACCATGATGGAATTTCTCTGACATTCACTTGGACTCAAGGATGAACTTATTAGATTTTGGGGGTCAAAGGTCAAGGTCAGTGTGATATATTATGATATATATATATATATATAATATTCTTTATGACTGTGGATAAACAGTGAAGGTGATGAGATGTCACTCAGTCGTCATCAATGTATCAGGATAGAAAGAGATGAAGGGAAGGAGGAGGAGAAGGACTGAGGGATGGAAAGACGCAGGTAGGAATAGAGGTGGAGAGAAGAAAGCATCAATCATACATCAACCTGAGGTCACATGCAGGGAGGGAGGGAGGGAGTGAGGGAGAGATGGAGGGAGAGGGAGGGAGGGAGGGAGGGAGGGAGGGAGAGATGGAGGGAGAGGGAGGGAGGGAGGGAGGGAGGAGTGGTAGAGGTGAAAACATCAGGAGGGAGTGAGAATGGAAAAATGAAAATGTCTCAGCGGGTCTCCTTCTCCCTCCTTCCTCCTGCATCTCTCCTCTCTGTCCTCCCTCTGTTCACTCAGTCATCACTCCATCTCTGTCTTCAGCCCTGCTGTCACATAACGGGAGGGAGGGAGGGAGGGAGGAGGGAGGGAGGGAGGGAGGGAGGGAGGGAGACGGGGAAAAATGAAATTTAATTTAATGAAAGAAAAGACAGGAATGTGAATGTGGCCATGATGAAGAATGAGGTCGCGAGATGTAGAGAGGGGAGAGAGAGAGGGGAGAGAGAGAGGGGGAGAGAGAGAGAGGGAGAGAGAGGGGGAGGGGGAGGGGGAGAGAGAGAGAGAGGGGAGAGAGAGAGAGGGAGAGAGAGAGAGAGAGGTCTCTGGTGTGTTTCTGAGCTGCAGAGACGACCCAGAAAAGTCAGGAGTAAAAAATGGACGACCAAGAAAGGAGGTCTATTCTATAGGGGGAGGGGGAGGGGGAGGGGGCGGGGGGGCAGGTGTTCATCTGTTATTTGAGCAGTATGGCGGCAGGGAAGGTGCAGCATCAGTGAGTGGTTGTTGTTTTAACGCGATGGTTAAAAGCTGCAGCACGTCAGGAGAGTAGAGATGAAACGGTTGTTATTAATACATTATAACCTTAGTTAATTACCGTGGTTAATTACCGTGGTTAATTACCGTGGTTAGGTCCAGTAACAGTAACAGTCAGTAGCAGGTGGAAGCAGGGATAGGTGCAGGAGAGACACGGTGAGCCGGTGTGACAGGTGTGACAGGTGTGACAGGTGTGACAGGTGTGTCTGCAGCAGGTAAACCCAGCACTGCTCCTGCTCCTCACGGCACAGACGTGTTGGACCTGTAATTATGGAAATCTTTAGATGCAAACACTTGGTGAAATGATTTCACGTTGTGTTTTATTACTTTTTGAAAAATGTGCATTTTAACAACAGTTAAGAATAATTGATGATGATCAGCTGATCAGACTGAGACCCTGATACAGAGTGTTTCCTGTCTAGAGGAGGGGGAGAGAGAGAGAGGGGAGAGAGAGAGAGAGAGGGAGAGAGAGAGAGAGAGAGGGGAGAGAGAGAGAGAGAGAGGGGAGAGAGAGAGAGAGTGTGATGTCACTCAGACCTACAGCAGGTTTCTATGTGCAGGACCTGGAATATCTGAGTGAACCGTCTTATATATTATAAACATTCACACTGTGTTTGGAGTGAAGTCACATAAGATCAGCCTTCCTCAACGTGTGCTGGAGTAAATGAGTTAAAGTATCATGTTTTAAATGAAGTATAATTATTTCATTATTATTAAAATGATTCTTTTTAATGGAAATAAGGAACATTTTTGCAGTTTTTTGCAAACTTTCATCACAGTTTTTAAGAGAAGCTGTAGAGAATCAGGTTTTTTAGCTGCAACAGTTGATGAAGATCAGTCAGAGTGATGCTCCTCCTCCTCCTCCATCAGGCCCGACCCTCCTGACAGACTGAGAGCAGGAAGTGAAGTTGTCGTGGAGACAAAGGCGGACGAGACTGTGCAGCCTCCTCGTTACATAATGAATGAGAGTGACTCCTTCGTTAACGTCCGTGCTTTGTGTCGTAATGACAGGAAACGAGTTGATGAGCACAGCTGACAGGCGGTTAACTCCTCCCTCTCAGAGTCCAACACCAATCAGACTGAAGAGGAAGAAAAACACCCAACGACTTGTTGTAACCTTTTCTCTCAAGTCGCTCTCCAGCTGCTCATCCTGCCTCCTCCTTCACCTCCTGCTCTCTCTCCTCTTCATCTCCCTCTTCACCTCCCTCTTCACCTCTCTCTGGGTTTCTCTTCTCTTTCTTCCTGTGCCGCCACGTTTCAGACCCACAGTTTAGATCCGTTTGTCGTATTCAAGTGTCTGAGCAGTTTTCATTTAACGTTAGGGTCATTATTATTAAAAGGCCTAAATGAATAACTTGACTTTCTGATAATAAAAATAACACAAATGACATGAAAATAATAAATTATTCACTTTTTAACATAAATAAAAACAGACATATTTTAAGATGCAGTCTGTTGTCATGTATCATTTTTCTCTACTTTATCTGCTCCTTCAAAATAAAAGCGGATGAAGGTTTTATACAGTTAGAGAAAGATGGAGGTTTTAAAATCGTCATCACTGACTTGAAGCAGCAAAACTACAATCTCTCTCAAACCTTGAAGAAGTAGTTTGGATTAATAGCACACCTGTCCCCGTCCATCCAGTGTAGCACAGAGAAACCACCTGTCTCTGTCTCTGTACCTGTCTCTCTCTCTGTGACTGTCTCTGTCTCTCTCTCTGTCTCTGTCTCTGTACCTGTCTCTCTCTCTGTGTCTGTCTCTGTGTCTGTCTCTGTCTTGTCTCTGTACCTGTCTCTGTCTCTCTCTCTGTCTCTCTCTCCGTCTCTGTCTCTGAGTCTGGTCACGGGACCAGAGCTGTAAAGGTTAGAGAAGCTGCCTCCGTTGAAATAGAAACGCTCTGTCAAACTTCTCAAACTTCAAATCGTTCTCGATAATTTATTTATTGATCATTGCTGGATGTTGGGACAGGACGGCGTCTGAGTCCAGATCTGAAACATGGTGGTTCCACAGTGACTCGCTCTCCTGTTCAGACACACTGAGGATTGTTCATGAAATGAAGTCGTAGACTCAGACAATCCATGAACGTCATGTGGCTCTGATGTCATCAGGTCCCGCCGAGGAATCTGAGTGATGTTATAATTTACTGACATCACAGCTCTGCGTCTGTGGTGACAGATGTTACAGATGTTCGGTCTCTCGTCTCTCTTCAATGCGGTCGTGCTGAATGAATGAATGTGTAGATAATAATAATAATAATAATAATAATGATAATAAACATTATTTTCATAGCACCTTTCATACATGAACCAAGTGCTTGACATGAAAAGACAAAATGAACATGAAACATTGTTAAACTCTTTGATCTGAAATGAAAAACATTAAAAACATTAATGTAAGATAAAATATAAATCGTTAAATATTCAGACATCAGTTCTAATTTAATCTGTTTATTCTGGATGACACCTGCACGCCGCAGGTGTCACGTCCCTCTGCTTCAGCATGTGAATGAAACGAATGAGGACGAAGAGGACGGCTGTAAATGTGTCGTCACGGCGATGAAGATGAACCGACTGAACTGAGCAGTAAAAAAGCTCTTTACTGCAACGAGCACGCAGCTCGTTACGGCGTCTGCTGCCTCGTCCAGTTGTTGTTTGGCAACCGGCTGTTTGTTGCACAGTGTTTATGAGCGGGGAGCGTTCAAGATCGTTCCTTCATTTAAAGATACACCCCCTGATTTAGTTACTGCTCTCAGCTCGGTGTTGCTCTGCATTCATCACTGAAGGGATTTATTTGTAACATGACTGACACAAATCTCATATATTACTAGACGTGGGAAACATCCGCAATTTAATATTATTGAATATCAGCTTATATGATATATAATAATCATGGATTATTGATCATGAAAATAGTGCCACAAACTTTTTATCAATAAATTTCACAAACATATGCAACCTAATAGATGTGTAAAGTAACATGAAAACATTATTTGCATAATGATGCATCATAAAAGAAAAAAAATCATAAAATGAATCATAATAAAAATTAGCTTTTCATCAAGATTCATCAAGATTAACTGCACAATGTACAAATTATTTTTATTATTTGATTAATTCAGTCACATGATTAAAATATTTTTTTGATTTGTATAATTGTTATTGTATTTTTATTTATATTTTATTATTTTTATTTTTATATTTTCGACAGGTAAAAAGGCAGAAGGAGAATAAATGAAGTTAATGCAGAAAACGAACAAACAACTGGACAAATTCAAACATATTCCATTATAAACTACAGATAGACAGTCCCTCATATCTGTTAATAATTATAATATAATATATATAATAATACTTTGACACCAGCTTGAGTTCAATCTTTCAGAAGCTGTGGGTCGTTTGAGAGAAACTCACATCGACTTGTGAAGAACAGCAGGAACAGTGTGATGTGTTGTCATCTGATACAGCCATAAAAGTTTTATTGAAACAGCTGTTAGAGTCAGAGAGGAGAAAGTGCTGCAGGCAGGAAAATACCAACATCCAGAGTTTAGATTTCCCTGATCAACAGTTCAACATTCAGAGACGTTTGGAGAAAAATATTGGATAAAATCAGCTTCAACATCACAGCAGCATAAATGATGTGCACAGCATTGATACAAGACACAACACTGATTTCTTCTTTGTGTTGGGTTTCATCATTTTGAATTTGAATAATTAATTTATGATTATTAATGTGCTTTAACTGTAAATAAATGTTTTTTATTCGATAAAATATTTATTCAGTAATACTATGTTATAACACTATAATTAGCTTCCATTCTATCAAAGAACATGTCATATATAAAGTTATAATATAAGAATCAAGTTGTAATTCAATGAGAAAAAGTCCTAATGTTTTGACTTTTCTTGTGAAATTACAACTTTATTCTTGTAAAAATTATGACTTTATTCTCATCATGTTATCACACTTTTTGTTGTAAAATTACAACTTAATTTTCATAATTTTTCTTTCTTGAAATATTATAATTCTGTCCAAATTTCAGATTTTGTTCCTAATACTCCGTTGCCGTGGTAATGAGGCGACACTGATTAAATGTGATCAGGTCAGGTTTTGTTTGTTTTGAACAGCTGATTCTCTCCTTCCTGCTCTTCCTCCCTCATCTTCATCACCTCATCTTCATCACCTCCTCTCTCTTCTTTTCATAAAACTGTGATTGATGCGTCTCTTCGTTTTCCTCTCTGTCAGTGAAGACAGAAAACACAGGGTCAGCTGATATTTATATGCTAATGTTAGCGACCGCTGCTGCTGCTGCCGGGATAATATCACACAGAAAATATAAATATACAGAGGAAACTCATTTCAACACAAACTGAACTTAGAGAAGTTTTTTGAAAAACAAAAAGATGATTAAAAAAATAAATAAATAAAAAGATGATTTTAAAAAAGAATAAAAAAATAAAGACAAAGAAATAAAAAGACGATTAAAAAATGATTAAAAAAATTAAAAAGATGAATTAAAAAAGCAATAAAAAGATAATTTAAAAAAGATTAAAAAAATAAAAAGATGATTAAAAAAATAAATAAAAAGATGATTTAAAAAAATAAATAGATAAAAAATGATTTTAAGAAATGAAAAAAATAGACAATTAAAAATAAAAAGATGATTAAAAAACAATAAAAAGATAATTAAAAAAAAGATGATTAAAAAAAGATGATTTATAAAAAGATTTAACAAAAATAAAGGTTTAAAAAAATAAACAGACAATTCAAAAATAAAAAAATTATTTTAAAAACTAAAAAAAATAAGTTGATTTGAAAAAATGAAAAAATAAAAAGATGATTCAAAAAAGATTTAAAAAAATAAAAAGACAATTAAAAAACGATAAAAAAAATAAAAAGATTATTTAAAAAAGATAATAAAATATAGATGATTCTGTCTGTCAAAACCAGTAAGAAGCCGAGCTGCTGGATTCTAAACTACAAGCAGTAAAATCCTCTGGTTTCCTGTATCAGGCATCAGTGCATTCAGCTTCCTGTCTGGTTTGTTGACATAAAGTGTCACTGTGCAAAATCACAGTTATTTTCATGTTATTATTACACAACTTTTGTTGGTATAAGATGACAGGGCCTTGTAGCTGCAGGGTGAGAGGGAGGCTGGACGAGGAGGCTCAGCTAAAGAAACTGAAGAGAGCTTGTGGGGGATGTGACTTCTGCAGAAGTAAATGAGCTTTTTAAGGTCAAGTGTCAGTGAGTTTGAGTGGCGCTCTGGTGAAGGTGTCCTTAAAAATGATGTCAGTGTGAAACCACTTCGTCACCGTTGGCTACAGGAGCTCGTTTTCTAATTTCATCAGGTCTTTGTTGTAGCTCGGTCTTTTCATTTCCAATAGTCCTTGCTCAGGCATTTTCCTGTTTTTAAAAAGTCCTTGTTGGACTCAGGACCAGTTCTTCCTCTGTGCTGCCCTGCAGTCTCAATACAGACCTTGGCGGGAACAAATCACCACAGTGCCAGCTATAATAGAGGAGGGAGGACTGTGTGTGTGTGTGTGTGTGTGTGTGTGTGTGTGGTCAAAGACGAAGCCAAAATCGTGTTAAATTTATTTCATTGGAAGCACCCCCACACACACACACACACACACACTCCTCCCCCTTCTCTTAAAGTGATTTATTCTCCTGCAGCGACACAGTGAAACTGTCCAGTCATCGCTCCAGAGTAGAAGAAGAAGAAACAGGAAGCAGGTGCATAAAGAAATGGATTTTATCAGCACTAATATTTTAAATACAGTCAGTGCGTTCAGTACGTCACAGTGGTTAAATGCAGTGGTTAGTGCAACGTAAAGATGCATCTGTAGATTTAATTCAAAGCTCCTCCAGTGTAAAGGTCTGTGTCCATGTGTAGTGTGATTATAGATCAGCTCTAGCTTCTATATTAATACTGTGAAAGTATCAAAGCCTCAGTCCACAGAGAAATGCACACAGCCTGTATTCAGAAACTGAGCCTTAAAACCAGCCGTCAGGACTTCTGCAACTTTGTGATGTCACAACAAAGCAGTCACCAAGCCCCGCCCACCTGGACCCACCATCCAAACCTTGCAGGATTTGGTTTCTCTGAGTGTTTTTACCTGAAATCTGCTTTATTTTTATTGGATCACTTAGAAAACAGTCAGAAAACAGTCAGAAAACAAGCATAAAATATTGAACCATGTTGAAAAGAAACAAAGTTGATGTAAGAACAAATGAAGAAATAGAAACAATGTTAAAGAGCCAGATGTAAATAGTGAAGTACAATTAAAGAACTTCAATTATATGTGTAAATATTCACCCAAAAAAATACTCTGACTTTAAATGACAAAATAAATCATTTGTAATAATCTTTAAAATGCTGTGTTGTTCCAGACCAGCTACAGGTAATGACCCTGACACACACGTCTCAGGGTGTAAGGAGACAGATGTTGGCCAGTCAGCAGCTGTTTCCTCCCTCTGTGACCAGCTGTTGTTTATTTGTCCCCAGATGTTAAAGTCTGGTCCGGTCGTATCACATCTGGAAGCTCATAGTCTCAGTAATTGGAAAGTATGTTTTTGTTCAGTTCTTTTACGTCGTTCCCTCCGTGTCCCGTAACAGCCACAACATCTGTAACATCTGCAGGAAATAATTTCATCATAATGGATTATTACACTTCACTGTGTCTTAAATCTCCCATGTGTTTAAATGGGAGCGGTCTGTTTTGACAGTGAAATCTGGCTTGTCTCTGAAGTGACCTGCTGAATGTGGCTCACAGCGTGTGATGTGGAGCGCCCGCTGTGATGTGGCACAAAAAAGTGTCTGAAAAGTTGTGATGTAGCGATCAGAGAGCCGGGACTCATTAGTTTGTCTCCCAGCAGAGAAACATTAATGAAAGCAGAGCGGACACAGAAATAGCTGCTCCCCATTCAGCCAACACACTGACTGACAGACAGGTGGGTCACACCTGGTGGCCCGTAAAGGACTGAAAACACACATGAAGAAACCGTCTCACCAGAGAGTTAGCAACATGCACATGAGCTAGACTGAACTAACAGCTGATCATCATTTAAGAATAAATGAACAGTAAGATAAAGTTCTTCATATCAATATATATTTGATCTGTTTTAATATCTGTTCAGTTTGACACAGTTTGATTTTAGTCTATTCACCAAAACTCTGACTTAGCAGTTAGCAGTTAGCGGTTAGCGGTTAGCGGTTAGCTCACAGCTACTGGAAACAGTGGGAATTGTTTAACAAAATCATCCAAAAAATGCTTATATTGACATGTTTTATAATAATAATAATAATTATTATTATTATTATTAGATGGATTAGATTAGATGGATGAATCAATAGATGGATGAATCGATGAATAGATGGATAGATAGATGAATGGATGAATGGAGTGGGTATCAAACAACTTCCAGCCGTGATGGTCTCAGTTTCACACTCTCTACACCATCGTACGGCGTCCCGCTCCCTCCTAACCACGCCTTCTGAGCGCTGGTGACGTATCCCTCCGCCCACGCTGAGCTCATCGCAGCAGCGTGAAGACGGAGGCTCCGGCTCCTCCTCTGGGTGACATTGGTAAAAAAAAGAAAAGGATATAAAACAGAATAACACATTTAATCTTGGCATAATTTCACATAGCCGGTCTTCGGTAACCTCTACGGACGAATGAGCGGTTAAATAAAATAAAATAGATGTTGTGTAATATCCAGAGAGGAAGTGCCCCGTCACTGTCGGCCCATTCATTACGAGAAGAGAGGGAATCTGGCAGAAGGTGCTTGTCAGAGTGAGATAGAGGAGAATGAGGATCCTGGGAGCCACTGAAAGAGTCGCATTTATTTGAAGAATGACTTTCTCGTGGAGGTACCGCCGCCGCCGCCGCCGATGACGAGTGATGACTAAGGCTGCGGGTGAATAAGAAGCTGCTGTTTGAAACCTCCTGGCACAGACGACGAGTCGGAGCTAATTACTTTATCGGTAGATAAACATTTTTTAACCTTTCTCCAAATGAAGGGTTCTGCTGAGTACACCATGCTCTTTTTATTGGGCTGTATTACATTAAATATTACACCCTGGATTTACTGCACAGTCCAGGTCCAGAAGCCAGGCTTTAAATGCCTTGCTCAAGGACACATTTATGGATCCAGGAAGAGGTCAAAGTTTAGGAGCCGGTTTATGTTCAATGATCAAATGGATAAAGACTGAAAATTGCCAAACTTCTGCCACAGAGAGAAGAAGAACCAAGACCACAGTCCACTTCCTGTTTCCTGTTACGTCATCCTCTCACACGGGGCGACATGGATCTAGTGAACCTGGGTACGACAGCAAGTTCAACACAAGTTTATATTCAAGAATAAAACGTCAGAGTGTAAATAATGAAGCTGAGCAGCACGTTGATCAGTTCATCGTTTCATGCTGCGTTCCTATTGGTTGGTTTGTAGGTTGTAGGAGGAGCCACATTATGAGACGGTCATCCTAAATTTGTGGCGTTGACAGAATTTGTCCCAGGTTGTCTCTGGTCACCTTCATCGCCATGGTTACTATAATAACAGTCATGGCTTGGTAATGTTTAGAAAGATCGTGATTAAAATACGTACTTCCTCAACATTAGACGATCTCTGTTGTCATGGTTACAATAATGACAACAAACGGTCATGGATAATAGAAACAACACGGGAATCGAACACACCGCTCTCCCGTGTCACATTCATCCGTCCTCCGGACCTGGACTCTGTCTCTCTTTATACGTCACCGACACTTTTCCCTTCGCTCCTGTCATCATCACTACGACCACTAGATGTCGCCTAGCAACAAAACCTGACAATGATGTCATAATGACCTGTGGGCTCAAAATAATCAAATGTGACAAAAGGGAAATTAATTATCTTTTTATTTTGTGTTAGTTTCTTCTGATCAGAGGAAATTGATTCACAGCTGTTTACAGTATGGATCACTGTCACGTGACCACGTTCCCTCCTCCCCGCCCTCTCAGGCAGATTGGATGTTCTACATCGTCTGGAGTTACCCGTGACCTGTGGGAGAGTTATTGATCTGAAGTCTGCAGCTGCCAGTTCTCTGATTGAACCTTCGTATTGATTAGACATTTCTGTCAAAGAAAATCTTCATTCATCATTGGTTCATTAATGAGTTTTTAACCTTCTGCACTGGAGCTGACCTGCACACACACACACACACACACACACACACACACACACACACACACACACACACACACACAGTGCACAGTCTCAGTCATTCTACATAATGTGTTTTAATCTGTTATATGAAGGTTGTGAGAAATGAATGAAGCCTGGATTTAATAAAACGAGCTCGTCAGAGTAAATTAGAAAATTAGAAATTCAAATCTTTAGTCAATTTAAAGATTCATCACAATGATATATGATTATGAACATATATATATATATATATATATACATATGGTGATGAAATAATCATCAGCACCATGATTGTGTTTCCACCTTGAACTGCAGTGAACCAATCACAGTCTCAGATTCAGGGTTTCATACGTCACAAACCTCAGGAACCAATCCTGTCAGCTTGTGGGGACTGGGGGCGGGGCTAAATACACCTGAAACCTTGTCAGTACAGCGAGAGCGTTAGCATTAGCACAACCGCTAACACTGGGGCTCAAGGCCTGATCCAGGTTTATCAATCAGGAAGTAAGAGGAGATGAAAACATGTGAAACTAAATATGAATCACAGCAGAGGATTTTCACAGATTTTAAAACACGTCGGGAGGAACAGGGGTGTGACTCCTGAGTGTCCACAGCCAGGTTGCTGATTTGAGATTCTGCAGTCATTAAAGTCTGAACAGGTGCAGACCTGCAGCCATCTTGTTTTCACGTTGTCCGTCTCGTTGTGGTGGACACGATGTCTCAGAAACACCTCGACAGAACTTCTTCAAATTTGACACAAACATTCACTAGGACTCAAGGATGAACAGAATAGATATTTAGTGGTCAAAGGTCAAGGTCACAGTGACCTCACAAAACACTTTTTAGCTATTACTCAAGACAAGATTTCCCACAAATGCTTCATATTTTCTGTGACTCTGGATGAACAGGGATGTAACCTGAGACTAGACGAGTGATGGAGGCAGTACTTCTAGTTAGTGTGTTCTAGGTGTGTCCCAGCAGGTGCAGTTAAGTTTTCCGACATGTTGCTGATGGCAGCTGAAACAGAAACAGAGAGTGAAGCAGAGGAAAGAGAGAAAGCATCAGTGATAGAGAGACAAAGAGAATCAGTGTAGAAATGTTGTAAATAAGAGAAACTGTCACTCTTGTATATTTTAATCTCTTACCTTGATTGCGAGGACAGATTGTCTTTCACGGCGCTGCAGATGAAGCGAGATAATATCCCATCAGCCCCATGAAAGGGCTCGATGTGTCTGCCGCAGTTATCCACCTGCTGTATTAGTTATGTAACTCCACTGCGCCTCAATACACCACCTGTGACAGGAGGTGACAGCAGGTTACACACACACACACACACACACACACACACACACACACACAAACAGAGGAAACAACACGCCTCTGTGTTAAAAGGCTCGGAGCATCCTCGGGTTCCACCACGGTCTCCGTAGTAACAGCGTAAATGTCCATGGCAACCGTGTCTGTGTCACTACTGAGGACACAAGCTGCGTCCGACACCACTCCCCTCTCCACTCACTCACCACCTCCATCAGTGTGACTACAGTAACCGACAGCAGCAGCTCACTGACACACATGGAGGAAACACAGATCACACACACACTCGGGAATCAT
>NC_079365.1:31305000-31327500 GCF_021018895.1 Seriola aureovittata | reverse complement strand
TTGTTGTCTTGGTTACTGGCGGTAGACAAATAAACTGCACAAACATTCACTTGACTTTAACTTGATGAACTGATTAGATTTTGCTGGTCAGAGGTCAAAGGTCAAGTTCACGGTGACCTCACAAAATGCAGCTTTGGCCTTGTGAGCGCGATATCTCAGAAACGTCTCGAAGAAACTTCTTCAAATTTGGCACAAATGTCGACTGGGACTCAAGGATGAGCTGATTAGACTTTGGTCAAAGGATGTTAAAGGTCAAAGGTCAAGGTCATGGTGACATCACAAAACATGTGAACACAATACCTCCAGAGGGAATCCCTTCAAATTTAGTACAAACGTTCACTTGGACTCAAGGACGAACTGATTAGACTTTGGTGGTGAGAGGTCAAAGGTCAAGGTCATGGTGACCTCACAAAACACTTTTTAGCCATTACTCAAGACTTCACAAAACAATTATGACAAAACGTCCCACAAATGTTAAATATCTTCTGTGACTCTGGACGAACAGGAAGTGACCTGGAACTAGTCTGAGTGGCGGAGGGATACGACCACGAGGAGGTGATTGTAGTTCCTCAGGTCATCAGGACGTGATGATACGTGATGCGGCGTACAGGAGGTTTAGTCGTCGTCGTCCTGCAGCAGCAGGTTTTTACACGGAGCCTCATATTTCAGTGAAACAGCAGCGTAATCCTCAGATGTGCTTCACACACCAACACTTTAATCTAAAGCTCAGGATTTTATCACCCAGTAATACCCGAGCAGCTAATGTCGCCTGACTCGCTGCATGTCAGCACAACACACACACACACACACACACACACACACACACACACGCTTTTACTTTGTTAGAATTCCTCTGAATCTAATTGCTTATGTTTTAATGTAATATTTATATATGTGTTTATATAAATGAGTATTAAGTGCTCTCATGCTCAGGAAACACGTCTGTCAGAAACATAAATCCAAAGCTGCATGAAGGATATTAAATATTTAATATTAGAAGTGACCTGTGATAATTGAATGTTTGCTGCCTGATCTATAAAATGTGAGGTTCATGTTAAACACACGCCTGCGTTTAACCCTTTAAAAACATAATGAACGTGTTTATTTAAACGTCTCAATAAAGTAGAAACAAGAAGAAGGTTAAAGAAAAAGGGAAGGAAGAGGATGAGATAAAAGAATCTGCACACGCCGAGCAGAGGAGGAAGATGAAGATGAGGAGGCTGGAGAGAAGAGGAAGTGAGAGGACGACAGTATCCAACAGTTTGATTCTCAGACTCTCTGTTTGTGCTGTTTGCTTTCATCACCGGAGCGCAATGAATCTTGGGATATGTTGGACCATGAAGGATCCACCTGTTGGTGACTGGGACTCAGGTACAGGTGAACTGAGGTCTCAGCCAATCAGAGTCTGTTCACGTCCTGAGAAGAGCTTTAAGTGGCCAAAGTGAATGGGAGCACCTGTGTGGGTGGAGCTTAAAGCAGGAAGTTGGTCAAACATGATGTCATACATGTTCTGATTTATCACTGTTGCCCAGTGGATGTTGAGACCTGAACCACTTGGTCCTGGTTCAGAGCCTGAAGCTACACACACACACACACACACACACACACACACTCACACACACAACACACACACACACACACACACACACACACACACACACACACACACACACACACACACACACACACACACACACACACACACACTCACACACACACACACACACACACACACACACACACACTCACACACACACACACACACACACACACACACACACACACACTCACACACACACTCACACACACACACACACACACACACACACACACACACACACACACACACACACACACACACACACACACACACACACACACACACACACACACACACTCACACACACACAGACAGTCGTAGTATACCTGGCAGTCTGCCACCAAAGCACTCTGAGCTAATTCCTTTGCGCGCACACACACACATACACACACACACACACACACTGAGGATACAGGGGGTCAGACATTAGCCCAGTTGAATTGTGGGAGTTCAGATAAGTTCAAACAGGAGTGAGAAGTCATCACTTCCTGTATTCTAATGTCTTTCTTCCTGTTTCGTCCTGTTTCTCTCTCATGTTTAACCCCCCCCCCCCCCCCCCCCCCCCCCCCGTCTGCCTCCTACAGTTTGAACTACAGCGGCATGTGTCTCGCATCTGACGCCCAGTTCAGCGACTTCCTGGATGGGATGGGACCCGCCCAGTTTGTCGGGCGACAGACGCTGGCGACCACTTCCATGGGTGAGACATCCAATACACTAATCCAATACATTACATATATTACATGTTCATATATGGATTATATATATATATATATATATATATATATCTACACATAAAATCAAACATCTAAAAAATTATATATGAAACGTATTGAAACAATTTCATATATTGACATTTCCAGCCCATACAATTATGTATGTTTATATATGTATGGTTTACAAATATATCCATCCCAAAGCCTGTAAATATATGTTGATATCAAATAATAATAATAATAATAATAATAATAATCTTTATTTTTGAGCACTTATTAAACTGAGTCCAAAAATCTGAGACACTTTCCCAGAATGTGAAGATACATGTTTAAAATGAATGAGAAATGAATCCTAAAAACAAAAATAAAAATGTAGAATATTTATATGTGTGTTTTAATAAGCATGCACATATGATTTAAATATATATTATTGGTCTATAAGGTCATAACATGTTATACCATATAAAAATTCATAATATAGATATTTCTTAATATGTTTACATGTACAAATGTTAGTGTGGGGATTTCATGTTATAAACTTATATCTTCATACATACAGAGGATGTCTATATGTGACAACAATATTTCACCTTATAGGAGACATGTATGGCAACATCACTCTTGCAGTCAGTCAATCTTTTTTATTTTATTTTCATATGTATGTACATATATATATATCTATATATATATATATATATATAGAGAGAGAGAGAGAGAGGTATAGATGATTCCTGAGAAGTAAATGATGAAGTTGTGAGGGTCAGAACCAGCAGCGACTCTGTGAAACGTCCCTGAAACAGGAAATGAAAAATAAAAAATGTGTTTGAAAGTTGAAAAAGAAAGAAAGAGTTTCTCTCCTCGTCACTGAGAGCGGCTGCGTCCTCCTGAACAGGCTGCGTGTGCTGGGTCGTCCTCCTCGGCTCTGACGGGCCGTAAGTGGGTCAGTTTCCTCTCTGGCAGTCAGACTGCGTCCTTGGCCCGACAACAGTGACAGTAACTGGACCGGCTCCACCGCAGACCGGCTGTCCAGTCCAACGTTACATAATGTCAGAGGACCCAGAATAACTTGGCCGTCAGCTGCGCTCTGTCACTTCCAGAGGAACGTGTTTGTTGTTCTGGGACGTTGAACTGAAACTGTGACTTTCAGAGAGAGGATGAGAAAAGTTTCATTTCTCACTGTTAAACCTGAAAAATACAGATTTTAAAGACACACAGAACGTCTCTTTACAAAGCTGTTCAAGCTAACGTGAGCAAACACATTCAGTCATCTTGTTTCTGCTCAGCGACTGAACGCAGAGTTTGAATTTATTCTCCATCAGCTCTTCATTTCTTCAGCTGCTGTTGTTTCCCGGGATCAGGAAACTGTGACTGAATCACACAGTGAGACTCTGTCAAGTCACAACAATGAGCTAAAAGAGGCTGAAAGTATTAGGCATCACTTCATGAAGCTAAAACAGCTTCTCTGTTTATTCTGTGTTCTGGTCGTTGCTCCTCTGGACTCTGGAGCCACTTCCTTTAAGCTTCTTTGGACTAAAGTCTCTGCCAGGTCGACATTGTGATGTTTGACTTTTAGTTCTGGATCTAAACGCAGGTTTTTAACTGGATTTAATGAGAAAACTTAATAAAGAAAAAGAGAGAAATATGGGGAATTGTGGCTGGAGGGTTGAGTAGTGACGGTGTCGCAGGGCGTGGCGTGGAGGAGATGGTCCAGGAACTTGAGGTTGTGGAGCGGGATTGGGATCTGGTGGATGAAGCAGGCAGCTGGACGGTGGGTTTGGGGAACGAGGGTTCTGGTCTGGAGTCCTGAGACTCACAGGAGAACCGGGAGACATAAAACTAGGTAGAGGAAGCCCCGCCCACTGCACCTTCACACAAACACAGACAAACCGGAGGGGCGGAGTCACAAGGGAACACAGGGAGAAAAACCAGGAAGTAACTGACTGAGAGAAACTGTGACAGGATATGATGTAATGATTTGGTCTTGACCTGGTTCTGGTTCTGGTTCTGGACTCAGACTCAGACTGTCTCACATGTTTTCCATCACTGTGTATTTACTTCATTGATAAATCATCATTTCAAAGCGTCAGTGTTGAAGTGCACCTGTGCTCTGTCCCGTCCAGGTGACGTAGAGATCGGTCTGCTGGAGAGGAACGGAGGTCTGGAGGTGGAGGTCGTCCAGGCCAGAGGACTCACCATGAAACAAGGTTCAAAGGGACCTCCAGGTCAGTCTGAGCCCCCCCCCCCCCCCCGGTCTGTCAGTTAAACGCTGGAAGTTCCCACAGCACATGAATGCACCAGGAGCCAGTGAATAACAGCTACAGGCTGCAGTGGACATTTTAAACCTATGCTCATGCATCAAAGTCTCAGCTCCACCCACGCCCCTCCTCTTTCACATATTTGGATTAGCTGGGAGTTAGGAGGCGGAGTCAGACACTGCCAAGATGGCGAGGGTGGGGCAGCTCACTCTGAGCTTCAGAAACCAGAGCGCGACGTCACAGAGGCGTCGTCCATCTTTATTTACAGTCTGCGTCACAGATGAAACTCCAGAGAAACGACCTCGAGTCGTTTTTATGATCTATTATTTTATTGCAATAAATCAGACACACAATGATTTCACATAAACACACACACTTCAAAATAAATACAGTTCCTCCAAAACCAGGAATAATGAGTGAAGGAAGAATAAATAATAAAGAATAAAAAAACCCACAAATCTGAGAAGACACTGACTCCACAGATAAAATATGGATGTGAAATGAAAATCAATCAGTCTGTGAAACAGAAACTGACCCGATCAACGTGACTGTGTTTTTAAATTTGTTTGATTGTGTAACAACAACAAACTATTAACTCTGATTGTAGCTTCACTCTGTTGCATAATATTAATATGAAAGCAGCCATTGATCCTAATTACATAAGAACAAAACAGCGTCAGCAAAACAGGAAACAACAAAAAAAAACAATGCAGGAGAGACGGGAAGAGGAGAAGATGATGAACAGAACAGGAGGCAGAAAGAGAGAGAGAGAAGAGTTTAATGTGAATGAACAGAACGTGAAACGAAGAGATGAAATGAAACCAGAGAAGACAAAGTTGAATCTTTAATCTTCTAACATACAGGACCAACAGTGTGTGTGTTCCAGGACCTGAAATCAAATCTAGAAAATGATAAGTCATGATCAATAATCTGTATGTTCAGCTGATCAAACGAGGTCGTGAAAATTGACCTTCTGTCTGCTGTTGTTCCAGCCGCCTACATCAAAGTTTACCTCCTGGAGAACGGCGTGTGTGTGGCCAAGAAGAAGACCAAGTCAGTGAGGAAGAGTCTGGATCCTCTCTACAACCAGGTCCTGGTCTTCTCCGAGAGCCCTCAGGGGAAAGTGGTGCAGGTGAGACACATCCTCACAGGTCAGTCACGACCCACACAGCCCAGGAAATAGACAGGTACGAAACAGACGTTAAACAGGGTTTGATTCACAGACAGTTTTCACGCTAACGTGTTCACGGTGACGAAGCTAACGTGCTGATGTTGAACAGGCGTCTATGGTGTTAGCATGCTAACGTTTGATAACTGAGACCGTCCTCTTGTTTGAAAGAAACGAGCCCACAGGTCACCTGTGCTGCAGGTCATTATGACATCATAGTTACGTGTTGTTGCTAGGCGACATCTAGTGGTCGTAGTGATGATGACAGGAGCGAAAGGAAAAGTGTCGACGACGTATAAAGAGAGACAGAGTCCAGGTCCGGAGGACGGATGAATGTGACACGGGAGAGCGGTGTGTTCGATTCCCGTGTTGTTTCTATTATCCATGACCGTTTGTTGTCATTATTGTAACCATGACAACAGAGATCGTCTAATGTTGAGGAAGTACATATTTTAATCACAATCTTTTTCTAAACCTTACCAAGCCATGACTGTTATTATAGTAACCATGGCGATGAAGGCGACCAAAGACAACCTGGGACAAATTCTGTCAACACCACAAATTTAGGATGACCGTCTCATAATGTGGCTCCTCCTACAACCTACAAACCAACCAATAGGAACGCAGCATGAAATGATGAAATGATGAACGGAGAGTCCACATCAGGAGGAGGAGGTGGTGGATGGATGAATGTGACACAGGAGAGCCGTATCTGGATCAGGATCTGGGTCTGGGTCTGGATCTGGATCTGGATCAAGATCTGGATCAGGACTAGGATCTGGGTGTGGATCAGGATCTGGATCAGGATCTGGGTCTGGATCTGGATCAAGATCTGGATCAGGATCTGGATCTGAATCAGTATCTGGATCTGGATCATGATCTGGATCAGGACTAGGATCTGTGTGTGGATCAGGATCTGGATCTGGATCTGAGTCCGGGTCTGGATCAAGATCTGGATCAGGATCAGAATCTGGATCAGAATCAGTATCTGGGTCTGGATCAGGATCAGGATCTGGGTGTGGATCAGGATCTGGATCAGGATCTGAATCTGGATCAGAATCAGTATCTGGGTCTGGGTCTGGTTCTGGGTCTGCGTCTGTGTCTGGATCTGGATCAAGATCCGTAACAGGATCAGGATCAGGATCTGGGTCTTGGTCTGGGTCTGGGTCTGGATCTGGATCAAGATCTGTAACAGGATCAGGATCTGGGTCTGCGTCTGGGTCTGGATCTGGATCAAGATCTGTAACAAGATCAGGATCTGGGTCAGGATCTGGGTCTGGGTCTGGGTCTGGGTCTGGATCTGGATCTGGTCCTGGCTCAGATGAAGAGGAGACCAGAGCTTCAGCTGCTTAAAAGACTTTACAGCTGCCTCACTTCCTTCTTTTCTGTTTCCTGTTCTTCACCTTTCTTTCTTTACTTCCTACCTTCCTCCTTCTCTCTCTCCCTCCCTCTCTGTCTCTCTCTCGCCCCCCCATCACTCTCCCCCCTCTGCTGATCCTGTCTCTGTGTAATTAGCCACTAAACGCCTCCCTCTTAATTATCTGCTGTCTGTGTCTCTGTCCTCCGACTTTCATCGAACTCATTCACAGTGGAGAAAGAAAACCGCTGAAATCAGCAGCAGCGCCGCTTTTCAATTTGTCACTTCCTGATTTAGCGAAGCGGCGCCGAGGATTCATTCAGCTTTTCATTCACAGCAGTTGATTTTAGACACGGGTTCATTTAAATATCACAGCAGAGGATTCAGGTTTTGGGTTCAGTGAAGGAAAATCTGCTTTAATTCAGGTTTTACAGATTTTAGTGTCTGACATCCTGCAGAGTCCCGACTGTTTCTGACTGTGTTCATAGTTGTAGTTTTTATATTTCTCTTATTAATCTCAGTTAATGTTCCTCTGTTCAAACAGGACTTTACAGCCCGAGAAAAAATAATGAAAACACTTCATCACACTTCCTGCTGCGCTGTACGATTGTGGAGTCAATCAGTTTGAGGCCAAACGATCTCTGCACAAAGTACAGGTGGATTTTTTATTAAAGGAAGTTATTAAAGGTCCCTGTTTTCCACGTTTCTAGTGTTTTATTTAATAATATTAAATTATTATGTTATATATTTTGTTTTATTTGAAGTGTTGATCCATCAGAAGATATAAAAACCATCTCAGTGTAGTTTTACATCTCCTCTCTCAGGCTTCTCTCTGGAGCTCTAGTAACAACAGGTCGGTGAGCCAATCAGAAGAGAGGAGGCTCTGAGCCTCTTTTCTGATTGGCTGACTGTTTTCTGAGTGATCCAATAAAAATAGAGCAGATTTCAGGTAAAAACACTCAGAGAAACCAAATCCTGCAAGGTTTGGATGGTGGGTCCAGGTGGGCGGGGCTTGGTGACTGCTTTGTTGTGACATCACAAAGTTCCAGAAGTCCTGACGGCTGGTTTTAAGGCTCAGTTTCTGAATACAGGCTGTGTGCATTTCTCTGTGGACTGAGGCTTTGATACTTTCACAGTATTAATATAGAAGCTAGAGCTGATCTATAATCACACTACACATGGACACAGACCTTTACACTGGAGGAGCTTTAAAGTGTGAAGTACAAAAGCTGAAACCAGCCAAGACTGTTAAATCAGTGTAACTGTTGTATCAGTGTCTGAAATAGGGATTTTCTTATTTTGAAGTTTCAGTTTTAATCATGTCTGTACTGAGTGTCTGACACAGGCTGCAGGGTCAGGGGTTAACTGAGGTCAGGTCAGTGGGCTCTGAAGTTTGTACCTCTGAGCTGCTGTGTGTTCGGTGAATGTTCCCAGAATGCTCTGCTGCTGCTCCCGTCACTGCAGCGTAATTAGCTGCTAACGACTCTTTTTCAATTATCGGCTGTCCGTCTTTCTCCTCTCCTCCTCCTCTGCTCCCGTCCTTTCATCACTTCCTCTCTGATCTCCTGCTTTGATTCTGTTGTGTGTTTGGTTTGTCGACTTGTCCTGTGTGTCCAGATACTAAAGATCTGACAGGTTGTTTTCCTATTGTTATTATTTACACAGGACACAGCCTGTGACACAAAAAGTACGTGACAGAAAATTAGCTCATAACATTTAGAATATTTTTCTTTTTTACATTTCCTACATTCTCAGAGTTTATTTAGAGGGGGGATAAGATGTACTTTTAATTTTGAATTTCATAGTTTCAAAGTCATTTGTTTCCTTCAACTGCTTTTCTGTTTTCTTCCTGGTTATGTCCAATCCTATGAAAAAGGGTAAAACAGTGACAATTGGCCAATGGTTATACCTATACTTTGATTTGATTGGGAGCAGAAGATACGCTCCACAGCAATGTTGACTGTTAGCTAAGTAGCGATAGCAACATTAACTGTAACAGCAAGTTAGCTAATGTTAGCATGTCGACTGTAGCCATCGGTAATGAAAACAGACATGTAGCATCATGGAGCATCAAGTTACTGCCACATGGAGGAGAAGAAAAACCAGTTCTGAGTCCAGCTGGAGCTTTCAGCAGCTCGTAGGGTTCTCCTCTCAGTAAACCAGACCGGTATCGGCTCCACGGTCGGACTGGGAAAGAAATTCAGACATGGACTGATCCACTGGGACTGGCTGCACCAATGACACTGATGGAGCTGGAAAAAACGTATCCCTTTATAGACGAAAGCCTGGGTCCACATACATGCACTAGTATACTCAACCTGACTGGCCAACAAAAACAAAGACCAGAGAAACTCAGATTACATCACACACAAAGGGGGCGTGGCTTCGTTCTCTGCTCAGGACGATATTATTCCTCTATATCTTCACATAAAAAACAGTTGTTTACTTGCTGTATTACTGTTAAAAATTTCGTGTACAGAACCTTTAAGCTTCCCTTCATTAGATGCACATGTACACCGAAGGATCCCACTTTATATTTAGCAGATGAATTTTCTGTCCCACTTGCTGGTGTCACGGTGCGCCCACTTCTCCTCACTTCACTGCAACATGCTGTGTTTCTCTAATTAAATCCCTTTGTCTGTGTCCATCAGCTCCTGCAGTGTGTTTGTGTTTGTTCCTGTTCCCAGAGACTGGATCAGTCCAGGATCCAGGACTCTGCATGTTTGCTCCTCCATACGTCACTCTCCACCACTTCTTCCTCCTGTCCTCCACGTCCATGTCTCCTCCTCCACACGTCTCCCTCTCCTGCGTTGTCGTGGTCGAGGTCAGGACCCGACACAGACGTCGATTCTCCGTCAAAGATGGAAGGAAATAGATTGAAGCAGATTTTTCCTCCAAGTCTCTGTGGAAATCACCAGCACAATCACACACACACACAAACACACACACACACACACAAACACACACACACACAAACACACACACACACACACGTATGCAGACGGATATTGATTATTTTGTCCGTCGCTTGACAAGATGTCGGTCCGTCTGAGAGGAGGGAAACTTGACGAACACACACACACACACACACACACACACACACACACACACACACACACACACACACACACACAGGAGCGCTGGGGGATTAATCTAATTTTATTTTCAATTACGATTTAGTCTTCCATCCATCCATCTGATAGAGAAACTATCAACAGATTTCCAAACCATCTGGATTAAAGCTAATTAACCCCGCCCTCTTAACCTCATCACTTCGCCAGCTGATCTGTCTCCTCCTCCGTTACTCCCAGAATTCTTTGTGTGCGGGATTCAAGGTTCTTTGAAGCCACGTTTCAGGAAACTCTGAGGTCTCCCTGAAGACTGAACTTATATAATATATAGTTTTAATATGAGCACAGACTGAGAGTGGAAGCCTGTTTAAACCGTTGTCAGTGAACGCTGCAGGTTTGCTGATGTCTCCGAGGATTCGGGTTGTTTTTTAATTTTTTGCCAAATTGAGTTAGAAAGAGAAAGTGAAATATTTACTGCAGTTTCATCTCATTATGAGACTTTTAATTAAAACTGACAGAAAACTTTATTTTCCTGCAGTAAAGTACAAAAGGAAAATCCAACTGAAGCAGAGTGAAGCGCAGTGCATGATGTTCTGCAGGAAGTGTGATGTTTTTAACCACGTTAGCAGCGTGGCGCTAAGGATGCTGGTCCGCAGGTCAGAGGGTAAATATCACGTCGAGTCAGTGCTAACCTGAAGCAAGTGTTGACACAGTTTAATCATATTACTATATATTTACTAAAACCACAATCTTTTCCAAACTTAACCAGGTGTTTGAGTTGCCTATAACCTGAGGGAAACAGGAAGTGATGCTCCAGTGTTGAAGGGGCAGTTTACCTGTCAAATCAAATCAAATCAAATCAAATCAAATCAAATCAAATCAAATCAAATCACATCAAAGACAGTCAGTAGTCAATAACAGTAAGAACAGTAAAGCTTGTGGTGAAAACAGGTGTATGAAGGGAACTTTCTGAAGTCTGAGAAAGTATCCCAGATGACATCATCTCACAAACTGGAGCATGGACTCAGGTGTTTACCAGGCAGGTACGTGAACGTTCAGTCGTTCATGTGTTCATTTGGCACCAATTTTTCAGCATTTGAGATTCTCAAATATATTTATGTCGTCCTCACATTAAACGACGAGTTTCTATTCGAGCTGCGGCGCGCTCCAGTTATCTCGATTGTTTGGCAAGAAAAATAATTTCAAAATAAAACAGGAAATCATAAATACAAAGTCCAAACAGTCAGTTTAGGGGCAAATCATGACAAATATAGTTGAGTTGTTGATATGTTGACTTCCTGATTTTATATATTAATAATAATAATAATAATAATAATAATAATAATGTAGCATTTCAAAGTGCAAAAAAGTCGTACAAAAAAACAGTTTTTCCACCTGGAGCATGATGGGAAATAATCTCAAAGTGTGAGACTAAAAACTCTTTAGATGTGAGAGAAGGTCAGCATAGGTGGAGTGAGAGCGAAGGGGCGTGGCTTATAGAGCTCCAGCCATGGGTCGTTTCCTCTCACTCTATCTGGACCAGCCAATCAGTGGAGTTCTTTGAGCTACTGGGGAAAGATCGCCATCTACAGGTCGCCCGGCAGCTAGCAGATCGTTCACACACAACGGTTTCATCTTAAGTTTGGGCTCAGCCCCAATTGTTTACAACATCTGGCTCATACTTTGGTCTTTTGAAATTCTTCTAATGTTGGTTGGAGTAAGATGACAGTTTTGAAGGTTATTACATCGTCACTTATCTTTGCATTTCAATATCTGAAGATGTTTTCTTGTTCAAAGACGCCTTATGCTTCCTCTGTCATGTCGATGAGCTCTGCGTTTATGTATTGATCTATTCTAAACAAATAATTGTCTTTTCCACAGGTGATCGTTTGGGGCAACTACGGACGGATGGACCGCAAATGCTTCATGGGCGTGGCCCGAATCCTGTTGGAGGAGCTGGACCTCAGCACGATGGTGATTGGCTGGTACAAGCTCTTTCCTACCTCCTCCATGGTGGACCCGACGATGGCGCCGCTCATCCGCCACTCGTCCCAGATGTCCCTGGAGAGCACCATCGGGCCCTGCTGTGAGCGCTCCTAAGACTCACGTCAACACTTAAATCTGTTGTTGTTGCGACTAAGATTTCGTTGCCGTCTCTTTTTATACGCCCTGTAACCTTGTGCCCCGGGTCAGCCGGGCGGCGCCGCCTCTGGAGCGGGTAGTCGTTAAGAATCACTTCGACAGGTCCAACCACACCGGGGAACGAATCACTCCCCTGATCGGGAAATTATTTTACAAATCAGTAGGTAGTTCTGGCTCTCATTGGAAATCTACTGTTTCTTTTGATGTCGTATCAGACTGTTTCCCGAGGACTCATGGGAAACACGTTTCTTTTGTTGTTGCAGCCCCTCCCACGCACAGGAACACTTTGCTCTCTTCAGATCTCTTTGATGAAAAAACAAAACCCTCCTTAATGAGGATACTTCAAACAGACATTGATCACATCCTCCTGGGACCATGATGCACCGCGGCCTCAGCTTCGCTTCACATTCGATTCTCACTTCCAGGAACGCTTGTCTGTCTGTCTGTGTCCTCATGAAGGGACCGGACAGACCTGGGTGTCCACGTGTCCGGGGAGAAGGTGGGACTGTCTTCGGGTCGTCTGAGACTCTGGTCTCCAGGTGGGAGGGGGGGCAGGATCTGAAGAGGACCGAAGAGAAAGATGACAGAACGTTTCCAACACTGACCTGAGTTGTTTTTGTTTCCTGTGTCACACATTTGACCTTCAGTAGCAGTCATGTGACATGAATCAAATCCTCCTTCATCGTCTGGAAGGATCTAGAACTGAACCGGATCAATGGGATCCAGAGTTCTGCAGCCAGGTCTAGGTCTCGGTAAAAGCACGTTCTGAGTTCTCGACCATCTACCGTTACGATCGAAGGGTTTGAACATTTTCATTGCAATCGATCAAAGTATCAGCTGAGTGCAATCTTTTGTGGGAGGGGCTAAGTGGAATCAGCTGGTGCTGTGATTAGTCGGAATGAAAACCTGCAGCCACATTTTACCTGCTGGTTTCTGGACTCTGGAACAGATATTTACAGATTATGTCAGTCACTTCAGGAGGAGGTTTTGGGATTAAAGTGCAAACTAAATTGGATGTTATGCATGAGATATTTTATCTCCACCCGTCCATTTTCTTCTGGTTATCCGGGGGTGGGGTCACGGTGGCTTTCAGCTCCTCCTGGAGGATCCCGAGGCGTTCAAAGACCAGATGGGATTTGTAATCCCTTCAGCGAGTTCTGGGTGTACTTCAAGGTCTTCTCCCAGTTTTGTAAACAACATGGCGGCTGTCGGACCGGCCCTGCTAGCTAGTCAAACCTCCGTCCTCCTGAGTAAAGCTCGTTGACGGGAACACAACGAACAGGACCGACGGGCTGTGGAGAACACGGGCTTCAGTCTGTGGGATCTCAGTCCAGCTCTGGTGGGTCTGGTGGAAGGAGGCAGACAGACAGGAAGCAGCTGGGGAGGACGTTGACCGGGTTAACCAATGAGGAGGTGCCAGTTCCAACAGTCATACCTTGACTCAAGTTAAGGACAGCGATGGAGCGTGGAAGGGGTTGCTATGGAGACCGCTACAACCCACCAGTCCCGACACCCAGCTGACACACCGGAAGTCGACTGGAGTGAGACCTGAACTCAGATCCTGGTGCCAGTTGCACAAAACACCTTAAGTTAAGATTTTCCTTAAAGTCTGAATTAAGATTTCCTTAAAATAAAAACAGTTGCAAAAACACCCTTAAGTTTTCTCCTTAAGGTTTCCTTAAAATGTTCCCTTAAATATTTTCGGTTTTCTCCTGATCTTAGTCTTAAACTTAAGGAATCACTTAAAGTCAGTTGAACTGTTGCACAAAAGACCTTAGAGACTAAAGTTCACCTGGTGAAGTTCCCGTCACCAGCTTCCCAAAGGTGATCACAGATATCACAAGTGCTAATGGCAGCAAATCAATGGTCTCCATGGCAACAGTAGGATTTTACCGCTGTAAAATTTCTTTCATTGCTGCAAATTACCTTAACTTTTTTCATTAATTAAGGAAACCTTGAAGAGATTCTGTGTAACACCCTTAAGTAACCCCCTCAGCCGAGGAGAAATTTAACCTTAAGTGTCAGACTTAAGGAGAAAACTTAAGGTGTTTTGTGTCTCCGCCTCCTCTGCCCCCACATGCTAACACAGAGGGAACCAGGCAGATGTAGAGGCTCTGGTTTCTCTCATGGGGAGGGAGGATGTTCCTCTCGGCCTGCCGACACCACAACATGTAATATTTGATTAGATTTGCATTTAGAATTAAAAACAGATGAAACGTGGTTAAAACCTGATCAGGGTACGATCCAGATTCAACAGGCAGAACCAGCCTGGTCTAAACGGGGTCATTTCCTTTGATTCAGTTCAGTTTCCACACTCTGACACACGATGCTGACAGTGTAGGGCTGAAAACCTGCTGTAAATCCCAGTGTATCTGTAGTGAGCTCAGACTCTAGAAGTAGATTTTTAAGATTCCTCCTCTCCTTTTTGTTTTTGTTTTTAAAGTTTTGGCTAACGGTTATTTGAGAACAGTTTCTACTGTGCCAATTTCTACCAGCAAGTGTCTTCTCCTTCCTCTTCCTCCGTCACCTCACGGCACGTGAGGGAGGAAACAGAAACAACCCGCTCACACCATCTCGACAGCAGTATTCAGGCTGCGCACAGAAGCGTCACTTTTATTCTAAATTACAGCCCTAATCCACAGACCGAGGAGGCACCTGGTGATTAGCCATGCTACAGCGTGGAGGGGGGAGGGGAGGAGGGAGAGAGGCAGGGAGGGAGGGAGGAAGCATGAAATGTTCCTCATCCAAACAAAGGATCTGTTCTGGACAGATGTGAAGTTTCAGAAAGGATGAATTTAAAGGGAACACAACGTGCACACTGTAGAGACATTTTTAGTTTATTAAAGAGCAGAAGTTCATGTGTTTCATTTGGGCACTTTATGATTCTTAATGTCTTTTTTTAATGTGTAAATATTAACGGCTGTTCGTGTCTTTCGGAGTGAGCCAAAGTTCATCTATAACGACTTAGCTGATTCACGTTAAAGGGACGGGATATCCTCGCTAGTTAGCGTAAGATTGTAGCATTAGCTGGTAGCATCTGCATGACTGATTAAACCTTCTAACTGATTAGCAGACAACTCGATAAGACTTAGCATGAGCTGAACGCTACACAGAGAGAGGAAACGCAGCCGGAGGAAAACACATGTAGCAGTTTAATTCAGATTTTTACTAAAGAGACTGACTCTGTTTCATTTGGGGCTTTTTTTTCTTTCACAGACAAAAACTGAAATCTGTAAAAAATAAAAATAAAAAAATAAGGAAAAAAATATCAAATTTTTTTGCAAATGAAATTTTGTTTTTTAACGTCTAGGAAGATTTCAGATCAAAATCGAGTTTCTTGTACTCAGACTAATCCACTAATGTTTTAACTAAACCATGGATTCGGAGTAATTTTACTCTGAGAAGAAAAAAACTTTGAAAAAGTGGCCTCTGTTTTTCCAGTAGCAGTGTTGCAGGGATGTTAATAATATTATCTATTTCCAAACAAATTAGCCACATTCTGTAAAGCAATAATCAAACAAACATCCAGTCATTGCAGTTTTCTTTAGTTGCTCAGTAAAACTGTGTAAAATGACGAGTTTGGTCAGTGGTTTTCACGTCAATCAGATCTGACGAGACTTTTTAAAGGTCCATATTTTCTATATAATAAAATATCCATATTCAAAAGAAGATATATTTAAACCATCTCCATGTAGTTTTACATCTCCTCTCTCAGGCTTCTGAGAGATCTGAGTGATCCAATAAAAATAAAGCAGATTTCAGGTAAAAACACTCAGAGAAACCAAATCCTACAAGGTTTGGATGGTGGGTCCAGGTGGGCGGGGCTTGGTGACTGCTTTGTTGTGACATCACAAAGTTCCAGAAGTCCTGACGGCTGGTTTTAAGGCTCAGTTTCTGAATACAGGCTGTGTGCATTTCTCTGTGGACTGAGGCTTTGATA
The DNA here is from genome assembly GCF_021018895.1 of Seriola aureovittata. Lineage (NCBI taxonomy): Eukaryota > Metazoa > Chordata > Actinopteri > Carangiformes > Carangidae > Seriola > Seriola aureovittata. The sequence continues at coordinate 31,311,254 of NC_079365.1, read as the reverse complement.
CTTTCACAGTATTAATATAGAAGCTAGAGCTGATCTATAATCTATAATCACACTACACATGGACACAGACCTTTAGCCTGGAGGAGCTTTAAATAATCTTGTGACAGAAAAAAATGTAAGGCAGCAGGTTTATTCTGAATTAAAAAAAAGAAAAAGAAAATATCTCTGAAGGTCTGATCACATGACCTGAAAACCACTAGTTCACGTCATTTAACTGCAGCACGTTCATGTTTTGTTTTTTTTATTATTCCAGGGAGAGCATCATGTCGTTTCTGAGGATTTCTGTGAAATGTATCACCCCATGAAACATCAGAATTTCTGATTTGAAAAATGCATGATAATTTTTCACAACAGAAATTTGTTTTAGCTGTGTCCCAGTTCAGAGGCTGAATCTGAAGACTGACCGCGTCACAGCAGCGCGACTGCACTGTCCCAAGATTCATTGCATCACGGTAATGAAAATCAACGTTTTGTGTTCCAGCTCAGTTCAACAGTTTACAGTACAACTGTTAAAACCAAGGACCTTAAAATCTCAAGCTATTGTGAAACAAAGTAACAAGTTGTGAAGGTTGCTAGGCAACAGGAGCTCAGACTCAACTGTAAGGGCAGGAACAGCTGGTGACACAAAGAGAAAATCCTCCGTAGACCAGACCGTCTCATTCGGTTCAGTCTTCACAGGGTCACACTTTCGTAAACCGATGCGTCCCCTGAATTGTGACACAGCCAATGAATAGCATGGATTTTAATCTAATGACTAATGAATGGTAGTTAGAACAAAGTGTTTTTTTATAAACAGAATGAATAAAAGGTGATATTAGAACAATATATACATATATAAATATAAATATATATCTAAAATGATTGAAGTAGTTTAACTGTGACGAGAGGAATGTGTCTTTGTCCGTGTTCTTTTTTGCCAAAACTCAAACATATTTTAGGGCTGATTTCTCACCTGAGGACCAATGAGAGAGGAACGTTTACACACGTGGCGTTACATTTTCTTTTTTCGGTGACCCGTAAGCAGAATGCATTCTGGGTAAAACAACAGTATGATCTGGATTTAGTGCATGTAGATCAGAGTTATAGATGTAACCATCATAGCGGTTTCTACATCAGCTGCCTGTTCAACATGAGTCATCTTAATCCATGTTTAACAGCTGATTGGCAACATGGCGACAGCGTGGCGTGCATGCAGTGAATGATGGGTCGTCTGTGATGGCTACAGGTGTGTGAACATGCATACAGGTGACCCACACAGGAACACTTTCTTCTCTAATCGTCGCAGAGAGAGGGACAATATATTTCAGGATGAAGAGCAGTTAATGTTTGTTTATTAAAGGTGCTATATGTACGTTTTTGCTATTGCTACATAGCTAAAATTAGCATTAGCAGTGGCGGAAACAAACACCAATGTTACTCTTGTCTGTATCACATCTTTTCTTATACTGAAGTTAGCATGCTAACCAGCTAGCTCCGGCCTGGTCGGAACGTTGGCAAAACTGCTAAGTAAACAGCTGTTAATGCTAACGTTAGCTATGTAGCAATAGCAAAACTTACAAATACCTCCTTTTAATTGTGTGATTTTGTTCATCAAAGCTTCTTGTTCATCGTCCGAGTTTGTTTGTGACATTTTGTGTCTTTGGAGGGAAACAAATGAACCACAGTCTGTTTTTACCCACCCCACCCCACCCCCCCTTTTTTATTTTGACTGTGTCTGCCACATGGATGTTAATGATGTATCTACTACTATCAATTGTAATGTAAGTAGAGGCCTTAAACACACTGATACACATTCTGTCAGGGCTACGGACTCAGAAATGTCACATGATGTAAATGAAACAACGCAAAAAAAAAAAGAGTTTTACACCGTTTCAACCCGTTACTGAGAGTGATTCAAGTGTCATCTATGGAAATGATTAAATGATTATCTTTGCGTATGTTCTTAATGAATTTCTGATATGCTGATATTTCAACTGACTCTTTGTGTATTCTCCCCACTCCTTGGTGCGGGCTTAACTCAACAAACTGAGCAAAAAAAACAACAAAAAAAACATTTTTGCAGCGTAGATATTCAGACACTCGGACCTGTTTCTTAACAAGACTTCTTTTCTAAACTTAGAAAAATGAGGCTGTTGTTTCTTTATTGATGTTTAAATGCACATGATGGTTCTGTGTGGTTTCAATCAAGTAGAGTAAAATGAAAAACAAAACAAAAAAACTAAAGAACATTCACAGTCCAGACATCTCTGAGAATTGTAATAAAGATCTGTCACAGGGTCTTTTCCGCCTTCACCAACGTCTAGGTTTTTATTCTGCAAAAACAGAATCATTCTATACAAGGCTGACCAGATGTCCCCATTTTCCGTTTTGCTGGAGCTTTCCCAGGAAATGTCCAGATTTTTGATTGTCAATTTAAAACAGACGTCTAGCACTGCGCTTGTTTTGGAGCTGTCTGCTAGCGATAGCAGCTTCAGAAGTGAAGCTAAAACCATCAAAATAGAGTTATCCAATCAGATTTTTATTTTTTTGTTGTCTCTGGGCAGAGAAAAGGTCAGTCCATCACCAGGCAGTAAAACGATAAAATAATGAAAACAAACGCACCCAAAGCCCCTCAGCCGTAAATAGTTTTTATGTTGGAAGAAGTGACAATATTCATGACCTCTTATGAAAAATGCTTTTGATTCTTTTGATCTGCTGACTCTTACGAACTAAAGGATACAAATAATTGAGGAACAGATAAACAATAGGACTTCACTGCTTCAAAGGAAGGGAGTTATCATTTTATCAGTGACCATAGTTTATCACAGTACAGTTACTACAGTCAAAATACATGAAACCGGGACTGTCCCCCCTTTTTTATTTATAGTTAAAAACCTTGTATATTTTAATATATTGACAGCTAAACTGGAATTATCCCCAGTTTTCATTTCAGAAATCTGGTCACCTTATTCTATACAGAGAGAACACTCCAGGAACAGTGATGTGACATGTATTATATTAAGCAGCTTTATGTGTTTAGCCAATAACATTTAGCTGTGAAACAAAAGTAACATGACTGTCCCTTAAATTTTCCCACAACTAATCCTCTATATTTATGTGTAGCTAACGCAGCTTCCCTGATATAAAGCAGCAGTCGTCACATGATCAGTCACAGTTGTTTTTCTGAAAATATTTCTGAAAATCTTCAGGAAATTCCAGAAGTAAAATGCAAACAAATCTAAAATAGTTTCTAACTGGTGGGATCCATTGATGTATTAAAGTGACAGTTCATGTTATTAGACATGGTGTTGTGTGAGGCACTGATCTATAGTCAGTGTGTTACTATAGACTGAAGATAAAGATGGATGTAGTCTCTGTGGCGTCACCCATGAGTTTCTGAAGAGTGGTTTTGAAGCTCAGAGTGAGCTGCTCCATCTTTGCCATCTTGGCAGTGTCTGACTCCGCCCCTAACTCCCAGCTATGTATGTATATTTATGGACAAAAGGGAGGGGCGTGTGGAGTGAAGCTTTGTGTACAGGGTCAGCAGAAAAATCGTGATTTTAGCCACGTTAAAAAATTTATTTTGAAAATTCTGCCGTCAAACAGACCTTTACTTTGGAACTACAGTTGTAACTAACGTATTCCTAAGCACAACACAGCGCTAAGCGAAGGTACACTTGTGCGTAGGAATACGGTAGTTGAACAAATGTAGTTCCAAAGTAAACGTCTGTTTGACAGAAGATAAAGTGGTGAAATTTTACAAAACAAAGCGACACTTCAACTGATATAAGTTTTATATCTGTATTTTTTCTACAGTGGTTAAAACGGGTTTTTCTGCTGACTCCGCCCACAGCAGCTCATCACTCCTGCTGCTTCTCTGAACTGTAATACTGAACTGTCACTTTAAGAGAAATGGACGGATGTTCTGAAATGGTGTCCATGTACCAATGGATGCTACTCACTCACTGAAAAAGCTGCTCCTGTTTTGGGCCCATACAGCATTGCATTATGGTCCGAGCGGGAAGACGAGCTATTTTTAACCTGACATGAACTTTTAAACACGATGAAAAGAATTTGAAAAACAGTCATGGCCTCCTCTGCAAAAAAGAGGGTATGAGAACTTTGCATGTCTGCTATATCACTCACTTTACTTTCCTAAATGCAATACAACACATGATCTGGTGGAGTTTAAATCGGCCATGTTTGATGACCGTGATGACATCACAGACTGTTTGTGTTTTTGCAGAACATCGACCGAACGTGAATCTGATGGAATTCCCTCTGACGTTCTTTAAAAAAAAAAAAAGCTTCAGTCGTCCATATCTTCTTCCTCTTATCTACACGGGTTTCAGTTGTTGGAGAGAAAGCGAGCACTTTGTGTTTGTGAACGTTTCTTTCCGAGTGACCGTGTGAACGTTAGTCGACACATATCATGTTCAGTTGGAGGAGTGGGAGGATGAAAGGCGAACTGCTGCTGCTCCTCTGTGGCCGTCACGAAACAAACGGCGGCTGGTGGATCCCAACGGCAACACATCCCCTCCAGTCTGCTGCAGAGAGACGGCGTGTTCCTCAGAGGCCCCCCCCCCCCCCCCCCCGTAAAGCCCCCCCCCCCCCCCCCCCCCCCCCACGCACACGCACACACACACACGCCATCTGGTAGATCCTCTCATCCACATCACCATGAGTGAAGACATTTTTAGGTTGGGTGACCCCAGTGAGAATCCACATCGTTTCTATCTTGAGTTTCTCGACACATCCTGATGCATTAACCCCCCCCCCCCCCCCCCCCCACGCCAATTAATAATGTCTGTAGGCGTTTAAATTTCGGTGCTACCACTTCATCAGTTTCTGAGGGGAAACCAGAGAGACCTTAATCATTTCAAGAGAAGAAACTCTTCCCCATTCAAACAATCAACTGAGGTTTGGAATATTGACATTATTGATAATCATAGCGACATTATTGATATCCGCATTTTTATAGGCTACTATTTATTGAGAAAAATGTAATTTCAATACCATAATTGACATATTCATTTAATGTGGCACTACATGGCAGTATTGGAGCACAAATGGCCACCTATCACGATAGTGGTAAGACATGATTGGTACGTAGCCCACATGACCTCAGCATAGGTAAACCTACAGCGTAGCCCCCAGTCAGAAAGGGGTGGGAGAGTGTGTTGACACCAACCAATAACATGGAAGTATTAATGGTCCAAACGCCCTAAGACATTCAAAATTGGCGTCTTAACTCAGACTTTTTGGACCGATCCGTGTCCCACAGTTTCCAAACGTGGTTTTCCCGAGGCCTCTGACGTCACCTGAAGGGGATGTTTTGGTTTGGGCTCCTCACGCCGTTAGCAGCATGTCATACCAGCGACTTCTGGGAGCAATGCCGATGGAAAAATGTAGTTTTGTCACTGATAAGAATTTATAAAAACATGAAATAAACTCTCAGCTCCACCTTCATCTGATCAGCTGCTCCGCCCTTCAGTCTGCTGCTGGGGGAGAGCATCAACAATTACCAAACTTACATTTACAACTATCATGTCAGTTTTTACATTTCTAGGACTTCTCATTATCTGTAGCTTAGCATAAGCTAACGTTAGCAGGGCGTTAAGCAGCCCATCTGCATTGCTTTTCATTGTGTTGCTGCGTGGAGGATCTGAGTGTCACCAGAGGAAAAAACACGACTTAAGTTTCACTCATTTAAAAAGTATATTTGCAGATTCTTTGCAAAACTGTTCTATTGTTGAGTAAATGCACAATTTGGTGTGTTGTTATTCTGATCCAGCCGTCAATAAAATGGTTTACCTCCATCATCAGACGCTTCAATGTCGGTTTTTTATTGGTGTGTTTGTGTGAACGTCGCGTGAGAGACGAGGCGTGTGAATGAGTTTCTGTTGTTTTTCTGCCTTTGGTGAGAGTGAGGTCTTCTTGTTCTCTCTCTCTCTCTCTCTCTCGCTCTCGCTCTCTCTCTCTCCACACCTGCAGGACATCTGTAATCAAGCGCACTGCTCTGCCGTGAAAGCAATCACCTGCTCTCCTTATAAACCTGCTGCAGCCTCCGACACAGACACAGTTTGTTGGTGTCGCTCGGTCACAGTCAGTTTTCACATCTAGCTTTTGGTTTTTCCCTCTCCAGGAGTCACCGTCAGCTCGCCACCGCTCACCTTCAGCCTGTCCACAATAAATCACCTTGCTTCATCCTTACCTGCCTCCTGTGTCTGGATCTGGCTGCAGCCTCTGATCCGTCACATGGAAATGTTGAAGAA
>NC_079365.1:31242500-31300000 GCF_021018895.1 Seriola aureovittata | reverse complement strand
TTTTTTTTTATTTCACTAAAGTCAAAGAGTCTAAAACTAAAGTAACTCAGAGCTCTGCAGGTGAGCAGTGTCCTGCAGGTGAGCAGTGTCCTGCAGGTGTTTGCAGGTGTCTACAGATATCTACAGGTGTCTACAGGTATCTACAGGTGTCTACAGGTATCTACAGGTGTCTACAGGTGTCTACAGGTATCTGCAGGTATGTACAGGTGTCTACAGGTGTCTACAGGTGTCTACAGGTATGTACAGGTATCTGCAGGTATGTACAAGTGTCTACAGGTGTCTACAGGTGTCTACAGGTATCTACAGGTATCTACAGGTGTCTACAGGTATCTACAGGTGTCTACAGGTATCTACAGGTGTCTACAGGTATCTACAGGTGTCTACAGGTATCTACAGGTGTCTACAGGTGTCTACAGGTATGTACAGGTATCTGCAGGTATGTACAGGTGTCTACAGGTGTCTACAGGTGTCTACAGGTATCTACAGGTATGTACAGGTATGTACAGGTGTCTACAGGTGTCTACAGGTATGTACAGGTGTCTCCAGGTGTCTACAGGTGTCTACAGGTGTCTACAGGTATCTACAGGTGTCTACAGGTATGTACAGGTGTCTACAGGTGTCTACAGGTATGTACAGGTGTCTACAGGTGTCTACAGGTATGTACAGGTGTCTACAGGTATGTACAGGTGTCTACAGGTATGTACAGGTGTCTACAGGTATCTGCAGGTATGTACAGGTGTCTACAGGTATCTACAGGTGTCTACAGGTATCTACAGGTGTCTACAGGTGTCTACAGGTATCTACAGACTCACGGTTCACACTCAGTATAAAAAGAACTTTTCGTCTGATTGGGTCTAAACTCTCGTATCGTCGACAGCTTCCTCTCTCAGCTCTCCGCTGCCAGGCGAGTCTATTTATTCCTGTGCACACCTGCCGTGCACAGCGGGCGGTGGGAGCGTGCATGTGATGCAGCTGCTGGCATGGGACCAGCAATCTGAAGCGCACACACACACACACACACACACACACACACACACACACACACACACACACACACACACATGCGTTTGCCAGAAACCGGAGCTGGCAGGTTATTTTAGTCCACAGTCGCTGGAGGTTTTGTCTGAGCGTCAGACAGAGACTCAGAAGTTTTTAAATTCTCAGCATGAATGACGAAATCACCTGAGAGGGTTTTTCTTTATGCTAAATTTTATTCTATATATAAAGTTGATGCGAAACGGTTCAACTAAACGTCACGATCGAAGTCAAACAACTGAAAAGCTTCTTGGTGGTCGGGTTGATGGCGAATCTATAAACAAGATTATGTCTGCTTTCCACAAAGGGAGGAATCAACCCGCTAAATAAAAGGTCACACTGACTTTGACCTTTGACTTTTAGCCACCAAAATATAATCAGTTCCATCCAGGTGTTAATGAGATATCACGTCCACGAAAATGAGACGAACGGACAAGCTGAAAACAAAATGGCTGCCGCTCTGACTGTCGCTGGTGTGGAGGAAATAAAAACAGGAAGCAGAGATTCAAGTGACAGAGGACGAATGGTTGGAACATCCACACACTCACACTGATGTTGGCAGAATGTTACAGCAGTCGTTAGAAATATTTTGGGATGTGAAATTTCAAAGACATGTCCAGTGATGCATCTTGGGAACATTAAAGGTGCCGTGATGAGAGGAGATCTCGACCTGAGCTGCAGGTCAGACAGATGTTTCCAGAAACATGACGTTAACGCTCCACATCTGGAGCAGAGGCACGGAGAAGTCGACACACGTTTTGAGAGTCAGAGACGAACACGTTTGAAAACAGCTGGAAAATGACTCATTAAAATGTTTGAGTATTAAAGTGTTTCCAGACAAATCAGCTGTTATTTTATTCTGTATTTGTCACGTGTCCGTTTCGTTCTCGATCTTCTCTTTATTCTGTTGAAAATCTCAGACAGACGTCCTCGAGCGCAGCAGTAAAATAATAATTACAATAAAAACCTTAGAATAAGACAAGCTGTCAGAGAGCTTCATGTTCGGAGGAAACGTCTCATTTAACGTGTTTAATAATCTGTAACGATGGATCCTGTTAATTAATCATTTAATCACACAATAAAACAACCTACAGTCACTGTGCTGATTATAATGACTGTGACTAACGAGCTTCGCCTCAGAGAAACTTACAGCAGAGTTTTACAGGCGATGTAACGAGCGATGTAACGAGCCGTGTGAGAGCGAATCACTGGGGAATGTGAAGACAAGAATAAACAGGTTTGTTAGTCGGAGGTGAAGTTGTTTCTTCGTTTATTACAAACAGGAAAAGACTCGTTTCACGTCTAATCACATTTATTATGAGTCACTAAAATAATCATGTAAAACAAAGAAAATTTAAAAAGAAAGGAAAGAATATTTATGTTTTTAATAAATGCAATAATTAATTACAACTTAATCGTAACAGCATTTTATTTGTGAATATTTCATCTGTACATTGTCACTATTCATGCACAGATATAGAGCACCTCCATTTTTATTTTAAATTCATTTTAAATGCTCGTTAATTAATTATTAAATAAATGTTTTGTGCTGTTGTGATATTCAAAGGATCAACAAAGTTTATTGTTTTATTTATAGAACAGGCGCCTCATTAAAGGCTAGTGGTCATTAGAGGAACTGCAGTGTTGATGCTTCATGTCTGATGCTTGATTTTATTAGTTTATGGTTTAATTTGGTCATTTCAGTACCAAAGTGATATCGTGTCATATCTAATAAAAACCCCATGAAGTTTACTTGAGTTAAAACATTATGAGGTTAATGAATGTTTATTTTGTTTAATTAACACAAACAAACTAATGTGTCAAAACTTCGTCATTTTATGTCCAAACAACTTCATCTATTGGAATTTTAAAGTCAAATGAAGATAAAGTTTTTTTATTATTTAGCTAAAGCTAATTCAGTTTGTTCTTCTCACAGATTTATTGCAAACAAAACTTTCCAGTTCAGTAACATGAAAGTTATGTGTGCACAAAATAAACTGGATTTTTGTCAGTTTGACAAAATATTTTCAGTAAAATTAAAAATAATTTGTGTTTTTTTAATTTGTAACATAACATTCGAAGCGATTAGACCTCATCTGCTTCATAGATGTAAAATGATGTCAGAGTGTTTGTGTGGAGGGAACATCAAGTTCCTCTTTTGTCAACAGTGAAGTCACAAACTAAAATAATACTTTCTTATTGCTTACTTTAATTAAATTGATTACACACACACACACACACACACATATATATATACTGTACATTTATATAAATATATATATGAATCATAATCCAGAAATTCACACTCACACATTCACAAATACACTCAGAGACTGAAATAGCTGCAGCCCCCCCCCCCCCCCCCCAACACACACACACACACACACACACACACACACACACACTTCACATGCTTCTTATGTGACCCACAATTCAGGAATTCACACTCACACGTTCACACACGCCATGAAGGAAACGTGTGTCAGACTGAGATGAAAACTTCTCTATATTTACACAATGAACACATGAACACATGAACACATGAACACATGAACACATGAACACACACGAACAGACGCCGAGTCACTGAGACACAAACGTCCAGGTCGCTAAAAACACTGGACACCTGTTCTCTGGATCTCAGTGTGTGTGTGTGTGTTGTGTGTGTGTGTGTGTGTGTGTGTGTGTGTGTGTGTGTGTTGACACCACACTTTCCTGTCTCACGTGGCCCCCGTGCAACGTTACTTCCTTTACGACCCCCTCCCTATTTAAAGGCCAGAAGAGCTGCAGCCGGGGATTAGAGACAGTCCTCACACTCTTCACGCTCAGCCACTGACCGACTGTCGCTCTGGACGACTCGGTGCTGACCCGTCACGGGTGTCGAGGCCGAGCCACGTTTGGACTTTAGTTCCCGATCAGGAGATTTTCAGATTTTGGACAGAAACAAGAGAAGCTGAATATTCCTTCAGTTCTGCACTTTACTGGAATTTTTACCAGAAGACAAAAAGACCAGAACCAGAACCAGAACCCTCTGAAGACTTGAACATTCAGATCTTTTCCGACTTGGACTGCACTGACTCTGTGAGGAGCGACGACACTCTGAAACTCTTTATTTCTGAATCTGTGGAAACGCAAAGTAAAAGTGTTTCAGGAAATCGTTGCGTCACCATGAGCAGCGGTGGAACCACCACAGTTTCACCTCAGGAGCCGCCGGCTTTCAAACGCGCCGTACGGAAGATCAAATGTGCCGCCATGGTGGCTAACTTGGCCAAGAGCTGGCAGGGCTGGGCCAATGATCACGCAGGGAAGCAGGACGCCATCCCGAGCGGCTGGATGCCTTCGTCCGTGGAGGATGACACCAAAAAAGAGCGCGACCACGTGGTCAAACTGACAGTCACCCCGCGCGTCATTGCGGCGGACGCCTCCGACGCTGGCGGCAGTAAGATCAGAACCTGCTCCGTCACTAAGACAGTGCAGCCAAAACGCAGCGAGTGCAGCAGTAGCGACTTGGTCAACGCCATCCGAGGAAAGATGGAGTCGGGTCCCGAGGACAGCAAGCCTTTCCTTGGCAACGAGTCGCCGACACGGCGGCGTCAGATGAGGGCGCTGCAGAGTGCAGCGGCAGGAGGAGGGGTCATCCAGGACAGGAAGATGATGCTCCAAGAGAAGAAGAAGCTGGGGTCAAGGAGCGGCAGCGTGGAGACGGAGGACAGCGGGCTGGAGGAGGAGGCGGGGCTTAGCGACAACGGTGAAGCCAAAACCGAACACAGCGACATCGAGTTCAAGAAACAGACCGACAGACCGAAGGTAGAGTCGCTCGTCACAACGAGCAGAGACACATACGACATGTTTACACTGAGTTACTGTCAATTTACATTTAAAGCTTTTACTATCAATATTTTTATGATCAATCAATCATCAATTGTTGACTGTAATTCATCTTACTGTTTTGGTTTCATCAAAAGACACAGTTTGATTCAGTCTCTGATCACTTTCATGAACCCAGTTAAACCCAGGTGTGTGTTACCTGGCAGGTGTGTGTTACCTGTCAGGTACTAAATCTGCAGCCAGCCAATGAGCAGAGTGGAAAATGTTGCTGTGAATAATCAAACCGTAGCAAAACAGAGAGAATATTAAACAGACATTCATAAAGTATATAATATAATTATTATAATATAATGTTGTTCTACAGCTGCAGGATGTAAATAAACTCTCTGCTGCCCCCAAGTGGCCAAAAAATAAAATGCACCAATATAAAACAAATAAACAACTACTATCTAATAACTAATATCCAAACCTATTATGTGATGCCAGAGGTCATCTGTGATTGGTCCATCGGACTGTCATTAGTGACGAGCTCACACAGGAGCTGAGATGACCTCACGTCATTACCCTTTAATTCTGTTTTGAGACGTTTGTGAGACGTTATGGTCTGCCCCCCCCCCCCCCCCACTCCCTGAGTGAAACACCTTAAAGTGGAGCATGAATAAAATCTCACAGTGTGAATAAACAACTTCCAGCAGACGTCTCTTTGATGTCACCTGAAGAAATCAAAACCCTCACAACAGTTTCATAACCGAGACCCAAAGGAGGGGCCGGGGGGGGGGGGGGGGGACTTCAGCGCAATGGAATATATGTAAATAAATATAGTCGTGGACTGCAACGTGTTCTCCAACCTGACCTTCAGGTGGGACAGGCGGGGGGCGGGGGGAGGGGGGAGGGGCACGAGGGAGGAAATCAGACCCCTACAGGAGAAACAGTGTCAAGACATTTTATAACATTAGTTTTATGAATTAAACCTGACGAACGTCTCGATGAAAGAAAAACTCGTCAAGGTGATGTTGAGGTCGCTGGATGTTTCTATGAATATCTCAGCGATGACACAGAGAAGAAATATGATTTAAATGTTGTGAGAATCTGTCGACTCTCCACTTTTCCTTATATATTCTTCCAGAGATCAAACATGACTCACAGCCTCTGAACTCTCATGTTAGTCATTTATTATCCATTTATCTACTATTTTACTCACATATTGCTCTATTTTTATGAACCTATAGACTTTGATGAACACATTAAAAACACCAGAACAATTCATCCACATCAGTGAAGATTTGTTTTCACAAAATATTCAAAGAATTTCAAAAACCAGGCTTCAATATTTCATCATTTGGGCCGAATGATGTGTTTGCTCCACGACACAAAGGAGCGTCGTTACAGAAAGAGCTGAGATTGTTCTGAAAATTATGACATAAAACACTTGGGTGTTATGTTTTATGCAGGAAGCCTTTAAAAGGTGAATTTAAGAAATGATGTGGAAATGGAGAGAATGCCCTTTGACCTCAGACTAACACAGTGTTTTCATGACTGAAGCATCAGAGGAAGCGTCTGTCGGTTTAATGAAGCAGCAGATCTGAAACAAACAGCAGCTTCATTAACTCCAGGCAGAAAATATCTGTCTGTGCAGCTGCTGGAAACTCTGGAAACTCTGGAAATGAGATGGAGGAGAGCGGTAACCAAACAAGCTCTGTGTGAGGCTGATGGGACGTCATTAGTTTCACTGGAATTTGGTCATAAACCAAATAAAAGTTTGTCATCGTGGTGGCGTGATAAGAAAAGTCCATTTCCATGCTCTTTGTTATCTTGTTGTTATCTGTTGGTCTGTGCAGTAGCTCAGATATTTCACCCAAAAACAAAATGTCGCCCTGAGTCTGGAGACTGACACTGTCAGCAGCACAAAAACATATGAGCTGAAAGACACTAAAACGCTGTGAGTTTGACCCAATGATGGATTAGATAGCTTCGAATAAATGTTGATTACACGTCCTGTTTCCAGAACTTTACTAAAGTGGAAACAGGATTATTTCAGCACTTTAATTATCGTTAAAATAAAAAATTATATTCCAAATGAATTTAAGAAAATGCATAGAAATATGAGCAGCAACATGAAACACAATATCAAAAGTGATTGGCTCATTTAATACAGTTATATTATGTGCATATACTTTATTGAATCATAGTGTCATAATGTGTAAACTCTGTTATCATTATAAAGTTTAATCTGTTACAGTGAGTCATATTTTATGAGCTGATAATATATATTTTATTTTACAGCTGTCAGGTTCATACAGTGGAATAAAAAGTTTAATATTTTATTCTGAAATGTGAAGAAATACTTAAATAAATCCTGTTTCCACCTCTGGTCTCGTCCCAGCTGCTGCCTGTAGAAACAAACTCAGAAACAACAGATGGAGTCAAAACAGGAAAAAGGAAAAGATTCGTCAGGAGGATTTTCACTTTAAGGGTTCACAGAGTTTCGTGGAAGGTCCTTCAGTTACAGGTCCCGACTTCACATAGAACAAATACCAAAGAGATCTGATGACACTGATCTGAAGGCTGAACAAGCTGAGGAAAATACCAACAGGGGAGGGAGGAGGGAGGGAGGAGGGAGGGAGGAGAGATGGAGAGATTAAACAGGAAGGACGAAAAGAAAAACAAGACTTTGATGAAAAATAAGAGGAAGGAGAAAGATGAGAGGAGACAAAGACAAAAAGAGAGAGGAAGGAGAGATAAGATGATGATAATATGAACAGCAGGAGTTTTTTTATTTTATTTTATTTTAAAGGTTGAATTGACACAAAAATGTCAAACATTAAGATGCAGCTCAGTTTGCAGAGACAGATTTTATGCAACAGCCACAAATGTAAAGTTTGAATCATGCAGGTTGATCCGAGCGTCCATATCTCCATTTATATAAACTCTGTCTGAGTGCAAGGTAAAGGCCATGCAAGGGATCAATTACAGCAGCGAGAAGGAAGTTTATTTAAAGGTGGAGAGTCACTACTCAACATTATACGGCACTGTCACTGAGAGAGCAGCTGACAAACAGGAAACAGGGTTTAAATGTTAAGAATAAAAGCTCAGCCACAGAGTCTAAGATATCCTGACTTTTAATCAAGCTTAATCCTACAATTCCCATAAAGTGTCTTTCATTAGACCTTTCTTTCTTTCATTAGATCTTCCTTTCTTGTACATTCCTGGAGCCAGTTGCACAAAACACCTTAAGTTAAGATTTTCTTTAAAGTCTGAGTTAAGGTTTCCTTAAATCAAAAACTGTCTTAGACCTAAGTAGAAAAACTCAAGGTGTTTTGTGCAGCCTTCCGCTGCATCTTTCAAACGCCACATTGTGCGTTTGTAGAGTTTTGTGCAAGCTCGATCACATGGATGTTTACCTGTTCACCCTCATGTGTCTCCAGATTAAGATCGCCACCATGGGCGACATCAAGAGCCGCTGGCAGCAGTGGTCCAATCAGCACATGGAGGGCCAGAAGCTCAACCCCTTCAGCGAGGAGTTCGACCACGACTATGCCATGGCTCAGCGCCTCCGCAAGGGCGACTCCGGTTACGGTCGACCCAAAGACGGCTCCAAGACGGCGGAGAGGGGCGACCGCGCCCAGAAGCACATCCACAGGGAGATGGAGGAGATGGTGTGGATCATCAGAGACATGGGCTTCGAGGACAAAGAGGGGAGGACCATCATCTCCTTCGGACGCCTCTTCGACCGCTACGTGAAGATCTCGGACAAGGTGGTGGGCATCCTGCTGCGCTGCCGCAAACACAAGATGCTGGACTTTGAGGGGGAGATGCTGTGGAAAGGACAGGACGATGATGTCATCATTACGCTGAGGGACTGAGGACACACGCATGTCGTACACACATCCACACACACGGAAACACGCATGTAAATCACCAGCAGACATCACCTGCCATGCTAACCACGATGCTAACCACAATGCTAACCACAGAGCTACATCATTTATGCTAGAAAAATGGAGGAATACTAAGCAGAGACTATTAGAACAATTATATAGTGTTTATGAGAATTAATTTTTAATATTAATATGGATTATTAATTCATGTTTAATGATAATCATACACATAACAAAGCTTTAAGGATAAACACATTGAAAGGAAATGAATGGAACTATTAACATATTAACAGGCATACACATGTAAGCCACACACACACACACACACACACACACACACACACACACAACACACACACCAGACTCTCATATGTACCTGACAGGTCATCCGGTGAAAGGAAGCTATGTTTAACATGCTGACCATGCTAGCCTCGCTAACTATGCTACATGCTAGACGCCTTGAGAATCTAGCATAGTGTCAGTGATGTTAAAAGCTTCAGTCAAACTGCAGCTGAAGAAACTTACACCTGATCTCATCTCATAACTCAGACTCAACGAGGTCTCTGTTCTGTCCTGTTAAGCTAATTTCTTTGGAAGCTAGTAAACGAGCTAGCCATGACGTTAGCAATGTTACAGAACATCCTGGGTGTTTTTGTTGATGACAACAGGACAAAAACAGGACAAAGAGTCAAAACAACAATTACACAGCAATATGACCAAAGTGTTTCTTTTGTTTTGTTTGTTTAGTTTTTAGTTTTTTGTCCTCTTTAGACTGACTTTAGCGTCACTTGCTAGCAGAGCTAAAAGCCTGGCAGCAGCTAATATTTACATTAAGGCAGAAACAACAGAGGAAAAAATTAATTGGTATTTTAATTGGATTCTTTTTATATTTGTTATTATGTGTGTTTTGTATGGGATTTAAACTAAATCAACTTTTGCTGATACTTTTATAGAGTTCTGCAGGAATGACTCCTGAGCCACAGAAATTAGGCTAGTTAGCATTTTAGCTGTTTTTGAATAGGTTTTTGATTAGATGACTGAAATACAGTCTGTAGTTTACACATAAACATTTTCATATTTTATTCTACATCAAACATAAGTAAATACCCCACATGTGATTTTTATTTAACCTTTTATTGTCTTAAAGTCGATGGTTGCTAATGGCTTAATGAGACTACAGGAAAGGCTTTTTTAGAAGAGATCAGACCTAAATCAAACTACAAGTTGAAGTCCAGAGGTGGTGGTGTTGAAGTCATGTGACCGTGGTGTAGTTGGTATTTAGCCTAACACAGTGGTTCCCAACCTGTGGGCCGGGCTCCTCTGGTGGGCCGTGAAGGTATTGCAAGTGACAAAAATCATTTGCAAAACAGCACAATTTTAGTGAAAAGATGTAATTATAAAGAATAGAAAATATAATAAAAAATAAACTATAAATAATGTTTTTCAATGTTTTGAAAATAAATTATCCTTAAAAACATAAAAAATGTTGAAAAACTTAAATCACAGGATTATTTATGTTGTCGCCGGCCAGACCGCATCATATGGTGAGAGATTTTTAAGTCGGCCATGAGTTAGAGAAGGTTGATAACCACCGACCTAACATCAGCTTTTTACTTCTGCTGATTGTATTTAGGCTTAAACATGATAAAGTGGTTAATTAGTGAAGACGATCCTGCTGAATAAAACCTGTCAGGATCATAACACTGTTGTTTATTTTTACTAATAATCCAAAACACAATGGAAAAATCCCATTGGCTTTTAATGGAGGGAACCAAAGTGATGCTAACTTCCTGGTTGGACTACAAACATACATCACCCCTGCAGCTCTATAGGTTGTACAGTACGTAGATGCAGTTGACACACTCGGCTTCCTGTCGTCTGTCTTTCAAACTAAAAGTCAGAGCCATAAACTTTTTTTTGGACCACAATAATTAATCTGTGAACTGTTCTCCAGCAGCTGACTGGTTGATTGGCCCTTGATTTTCAGAGCAGAGGAGCTTTGTAGAGTTAATGTGATAAGCTCTCACACATACAGCGTTTCATCTGTAGAGGAAATAACAAGCAACAGGAGGCTGGAGCCCAGCGATGGAAATCTTATCTGCTGATTCATGTATGAAAACCTCTCCTCCGCTGAGCGCATGTGTGACGTGTGATAGTTTTCAAGTAAATAATTGAATTGTGAAAAGTCATTTACCTCATTTTAACTTTTAGCAGAGGCTTGATTGGAGTGAATGAAACTTGCTAATGCACAATAAATTAATTTTGAATATTTCTTTTCTTTCAAAGTGAAAGCGTGCGAGTCTTCTTACAGAAGAACATTTAAAGATAATGTGATACAGAAACTGTGCAGGGTGCTGCATCGTGCACAGATTAATATGACTGTGAACAGAGATAAGTGGAACATCATTCAGCACTGAGACTGTGAAGGTAGAGGTGTAGCGTTGTTGCTGTGCTCAGAGTGTTAACGTAGGAAACACTGACGTCAATAAAGGTTTAATTTAAACACTGACATCCTGTTTTTCTTTGTTAGAGCAGATTGTGTTGGATATTGAGCTGCTTCATACGGTGAGGCTGCTGGGGGAGGTGTAATGCCTTGCTCAAAGGTCACTCAGGTAACAAACCAAGAGGGATGAACAGGAAGTCACATTTTCATCCTCCATCATCATGGTTACCTCATGATGTTGTGTCAGTATCTGGTCCCATCATCAGCTAATTTGATAATAGTTCAGCCTAAAATCAGACGTTTAAATCCAGTTTAATCTGTTTTGACTTCACACCAACAAACTACAGCTGAGACCATTTGTTTCATTTCCTGTTTTATTTTGTATTATTTTCTTTGTGTATCTTGTGGTCATTTTACTTCCTGTCCTTGTCCCGTTTCGCTCCTTGTTGATTGGCTGTCCTGCCCTGATGTGTTTCACCTGTGTTCAATCACCTGTGTTCAATCACCTGTGTTCAATCACCTGTGTTCAATCACCTGTGTTCAATCACCTGTGTTCAATCACCTGTGTTCAATCACCTGTGCCTCTCTGGTGTGTATTTAGTCTCTGCTCTTCCTTGTCAGTCTGTCCTGTTTTACCTGGTTGTGCTCTTTCTTTTTTCTTTGTTTAATAAATCACCTGTTTCCTTGTTCTTGGATGTTCTGGGGTCCTTTACAAACACTCCAGTTTGTTGCTGCGTCATCACACACAGAAAATATACACAATTTAGAAAGAAAAAACAAAAGTCACACAACACAAAAAGGAAAATGATTCACACTCGTAACCTTCAGAAACATCTCTGTAAACCGCTGTTTTCAAAACTGAAAGGAAATTCCACATTTTTAAACATTTATATCAGTATTGTTTTCAGTGTTGCTGAAAATCAGTGATTTCAGCTTTAACACAGTCGTTTAGTGTCTGAGCCGTAAATGAAGCAGCGACACGTCAGACGATGGACGAATCAATCATCTCTGTCACAGTGATGTAACGTCTCTGATGAACACTGTCGTCCTGTCATTCAGTCTGGAGGGTGTGTGGAACCAGACACACACACACACACACACACACACACACAGGTCTGGGTCCGTCCAGTGAGGCGTCTCCTGCGATAACAAACTCCTCGTTATCCAACCTAATTAATAAATCAGAGTCAGAGCTGGTGGACTGGTCCTCGCAGCAGAGACCGGTTTCTTATTGGCTGATGAAGACACGATGAAGACTAATGGACGCCTGTGGTCTGTCTCCATGGAGCAACGAGTCTGTTAACTCATCCATCCATTACTGAGCTTCACCAGGAGCTCGTGTTGTAGGAGGGAAGATTATTTATTAATCACTCTGATGTCAATGCAGCACGTTTATCTTCTTATACGAGCTGAATATTTTATAGGTTTTAAATCTACAGACAAAAGACGAGCGTGAAGTTGGCTGGACGTTAGTTACAAGGACCTTACTGCTGCGTGTTAAACACAGTCCGTCACGTCTGTCTCTGATCAAAACAACAATAAAAGACGGCGCTGGGTGACATGGTGAAAGTGGCGTGGGATCATGGGAGTTGTTGCTTCTCCTGGTTTGGATTCCTTCAGTGTCGGTGGTTCAGGAGGTTTCACAGAGGTGTCTCCACGACAAACAGACCAGCTGATTAAAACCAGAACTCTTTACAAACTGTTCAGGTCCGATCTGACCCGTATCTACTGAAGTGGATTGTAGAGCCACAGATATTAGATTTGTGATTCAGATGAAGGAACATGGAGGTTTTAGGTTTTACTTTGTTTTAGGGCGCTGAGAAACTAGAGACGTATTCATCACATGTAGAGGTCTGTACCTGGTGCATACGCAGGTAAAACATCCTGGCAGGTGAGTGCAACGTTCCTCCGTCTTTGAATCTATCTACATAAAACCTGAGGCGTCATTTATCCCACAGCTCGTTAGCTAAAACGAGCTTTTTACACCCAAACGAGGAGGGAGAGCTCCGGTCCCGACGATCCACTTCTGACGTGGTCTCCTCATTAAAACCGCGCAGCGAGCACCACAGAAGAAGAGTCTGCACAGAGCTGTGGTGGCTGCGCATGATGAATGTATTAAAGCCACGTTTGACAGCAGGAACATTTTTCTGTGCAGCGGAGCTTGTTGCAGGATGAGAGGATCATTTATTACTCAGCTTGTTGGAGCAGGAGCAGCGGTTTCTGTCTGTGTATCTATGATCTGCACATCTCTGCTGTTTTGTTTTTATTCCACCGTGACGGCGGCAGCCATTTTGTTTTCAGTTTGTCTGTCCGTCTGTCCCGTTCTCGCTGACACGATATCTCACTAAGGCCTTGAGGGAACTTCAAGGATGACCTGATCAGATTTTGGTGGTCAAAGGTCAAGGGTCAAGTGTGACCTCACATAACGCTGTATTGGCCTTGTGAATGCAATATCTCCGTAGCGCCTTGAGGGAACCTCTTCAAATTTGGTACAAACATTCTCCTGGACTCAAGAAAGAACTGATCAGATTTTGGTAGTCAAAGGTCAAAGGTCAAGGTCACGGTGACCTCAAAACACATGATTTTGTGCTTGTGAACGCATTAACTTGAGAATCCCTTCAAATTTGGCACAAACATTCACTTGGACTCAAGAACGAACTGATTTGATTTTGGTGGCTTAACTTCTAAGGTCAAAGGTCAAGGTCACGGTGACCTCACAATATCTCTGTACCGCCTGGAGGGAGTTTCTTCAAATATGCTAAAAATGTTCACTTGGACTTAAGGATGACCTGATTAGATTTTGGCGGTCAAAGGTCAAAGGTCAAGGTCACGGTGACCTCACAGGACATTTACTAGCCATTACTCAAGATTAAATTATCAAAATGATCACAAATGGTTCATATTTTCTGTGACTCTGGATAATCAGGGATGTGACCTGGAACTAGTTTGAGTGGCGGAGGGATACGACCACGAGGAGGTGACTCTAGTCCGTAACACAGCTCCTCTCTCCTGGGTGTGTCCTGCGTCTGTTCTGGTTCAGACACTGTGTGAAGACGATGAGTTCACAGTCTTTCCTGCTCTTTACTGATTCCTGTAAAAGATGTAAGATGTTTTAAATTGTTGTAATAACAGTGAAATATTGTTGATGCTTCCTAGCCAATTAAAAGTGATGAAGAGTTTCCGTCCAGGAAATGAATCAAATCTATAGATTCCAACGTCATGTAGAGGAAGTTGAGCTGAGGACGGCGTTATCTGCTCCATCACTGTATTAGCTCCATTATCTAATGGGTTTGGATATGACTGCGGCGCTGCACTTACTGTAAGCCTGATACAACAGTGTGTTGTCAGACTCACTGATCGGCCTGGGAATCGCAGTGGAAACAGATGAAGAGAGAAAAGAGAAAGAGGGAAACAGAAAAGTGATAAATGACGGCAATACTGTTTTTAATATCAGTTTATTAATCTCCATTAGAAGGATGCAGACTCATTTCCACTGTAATCACAACAGCAGGAGCGAGAAGAGAGGTGGAGAGAGAGACAGACAGAGGAGAGGAAACGGCACTTTATAATTCAACAAGAAGAAAAGTGTGTTAGTGTGTTTGTGTCGCCGCGGAGAGAAACAGGACGTTGGGGAAACTCTGAAACGCCAGATAACGTTTAACGAGTTCAGGTTTTAAGATGAAGGTGTTTCTGACACAGACGTGAGGATTCAGGAAGTTTTAGTAACTTTACTTTAAACAAACGAGCCCGCAGGTCGTCTGTGCAGCAGGTTGTTATGACATCATAGTTAGGTTTTGTTGCTAGGCGACATATAGTGGTCGTAGTGATGATGACAGGAGCGAAGGGGAGAAGTTCCGGTGATGTAGTATAAAGAGAGACAGAGTCTGGTGGATGAATGTGACACAGGAGAGCGGTGTGTTCGATTCCCGTGTGAAACCAGCACTTTATGGTGTAACCATGGCAACAAAGATCGTCTAATGTTGAGGAAATTACTTATTTTAACCCAAATCACCATCTTTTCCTGAACCTAACGAGCCATGACCATTATTATAGTAACCACGGGGAAAAAGTCGGGACATTCTGCATGTTTATTATTGTAACCATGACAACCACGGTCCGGCACGCTGCCGCCGCAGGGAGGCGCTAATTCAGGAGACGCTCCTGTGAGTCGTATCAGAGGGTTGATGGTGGTTTCACTAAGATGCTTCAGATCAGGGTTTTTGGATCGTGTGTCACAGCAGCACTTCCTGAATTATCTCCACACACACACACACACACACACACACACACACACACACACACACACACATCTGCAGAGTCTCTGTAGGTAGTAATTATCTGCACTGAAAGACAAAAAATAGCCTCATGCTGTTGAATCGTCTCCAGTTCTTCTTCTTCTTCTTCTTCTGCTCCACTAAAAGTCTCTAAACACGTGACTGAACAGAATAAAATCAGAGCCTGGAGTAATAATGATGATAATAATGATGATGATAATAATAACAATAATAATAAGAAGAAGAAGAACACAGTAATAAAACAGCAGCGAGCAGGTAACTGTTGTTTCTTTGCAGCAGCTCCTCAGGTTCCAGTTCCTGTTATTTACGTCTGTTTCAAATATTGATGTTGGTTTTTAATGTGTAGCTACAGATCACATCGATCATAACACAACATTAAACTACTGCTTTTCACCATGTTACAGAAACGTAGAGGGGTGAGGAGAGACAGCGACATGTTCTTCAGAGAGCAGACTGTGGAGAAATAATGGCTGATGTATAAAGATGAAGAAAAGATATAGAGAACTAGAACCACCTCTTCGTGGTCGTATCCCTCCGCCGCTCAGACTAGTTCCAGGTTACATCCAAGTTTATCCAGGGTCAGATAAAATATTATAAAATCTTCACTGCTGTGTGAAGGTTGTGGTTAAAAAGAGTTTTGTGAGGTGTCACTGAAATATTGTTTCCACAAGAACGAGGCGGACGGACTGAAAACAAAATGGAGGAATAAAAATCCAAAAATAAATGTTCCTTTTAACGAGTGTACAGGAAGAAAATAATGGAGGGAGAAGAGAAACAGGAAGAGGAGAATGATGGGAAATTAATTGAATAGAACAGAAGTATTGGTATGAAACTGAAGAAATTAATAACAGATGAATCAACGTGTCACATGACGCAGAGTCGTTATTGTTCAATCAGAGGTTTGATCATATTGGACACGACAATCGTGAGATGGTAAACCGCTATAATCCGCTTTACTCAGCCTATAGCAGGAAACACACACACACACACACACACACACACACACACACACACATACACACACACACACACACACACACACTTCAAAGGGGAGATGTATGTAGGTGCGTTGGTGTATTATGGAAACAGAAGATTGAAGTTGACTGATCCTATTAGGTTTCTCTGCTGACACACACACACACACACACACACACACACACACACACACACACACACACACACACACATACACATACAAACACACACACACACACACACATACACACACAAGCGTCGCTGTGTGACTCAGCTGTGTCATATTCACAGTTGAGCGGGAACAGAGCGAGGAGAGCAGAACTAAAGAGCGCCTGTCAGGTTTATTTCTGTCTCCAGCTGCCTCTCGCCTGGCGCCGCTGCCGTGAGCCGAGCTTCACGCTCTGATCTGCCGCCGTCCCACTTCTCCGTCCTCGCTCTCTGTTCTCCACCGGCAAAAATAAAAATCTAAAGACATCCGACAAAAGCTGCAGCGTTCGTAACGTGTTCCACCAAAACACTAAGCATGATGCTGCAAACACTGACAAGGAAGCATCAATTACTGCACATCATGACATCATCATGACATCATCATGACATCATCATGACATTATCATGACATCATCATGACATCAGCATGACATCATCATGACATCATCATGACATCATCATGACATCATCATGACATTATGACGTCTACATGACATCATCATTATATCATCATTATATCATCATGACATTATGACATCATTATTACATCATCATGACATCATCATTACATCATTATGACTATCATTACATCGTCATGACATCATCAGACATCATCGTGACATCATCATCATGACATCATCATTACATCAAAGATGGAGACATTTGAACAGACAGGTGTGTTAGCTGCTCGTAGCTCTGCTAGCCACCTTTAAGGTGCCATTACCCACAATTCCTACATACTTGCTGCTGACCATTTTTGTAAAGCAAACGATACATGTTGAGACTAAGCATCAACCTCCAGACTGAAACACGAAACATAACAACTGACTAACCCCTCCTCTTTGCCCATATTTGTGGGAGTTAGGGGGCGGAGTCAGACACTGCCAAGATGGCGACAGCGGAGAAGCTCACTCTGAGCTTTAGAAACCTGTGGGTGACGTCACAGAGGTGACATCCATCTTTGTTTACAGTCTGTGGATGACTCTCAGTCCAGTGTTCCCTCTCTTTCTCTTTTCGCTCTATGTTTGTTCTCCACCTGGAAATATCCTGAGTGATATAAATACCTGTGGTGCGTTTGAGTCTGTCGGGAAAAAGATGTTCTGTAGAGCTGTTTGCCTCCGAGCTGTGGTGCCGTTCAGGTTTCTTACCACTTTTAACTTATTTTAATTATCAATTATTTTCTTTCTTTTTTCCTTTATGTTATTTTAGTTTTATTAAATCTCATTTTACATTAAAGTTTTTAACAGGTTTTTATTTTCATTTATTTCTTTTCATGATGAACTTGGTGCCTGTAATTCTTTGTTGTAAAGCACTTGGTTCTGCCTTTCTTGTATGAAAAACCAGCATTATTAATATTATTATTATTATTATTATTATTAATAACAATTTTATTATTTTTGATAATAATTTATTATTATTATTATTTATTTCATTATTATTATTCTTAATTCTATTATCATTATTATCATATATTATTATTATATAGACTGAAGACAGTGTTGAAATAACAGCTGTGAATAAAGTCTCTTCTTTGAGGAAGACCTGATAAAAATTATTACAAATTCATAAAAATATAATTAAATTCAATCAATAGGAAGATGCTGAACATTGTATGGGACTTTAAGGCATCTTAATAAGCATAATAATAACGAGTAGATGTGTCGTCCTCTGCCTGTTGTAAATAGATCCTGTAGAAAAAGCTACTGCAGCTCATTGGAAGTGTACCTCTGTGTATTTCTGACAGTGCACGTATGTTAATATGTGCACGTGTAAAATCATCTGTACTTCAATCTGCTCCATTGACTTTGGCTTCATCCATAATTAAATCCATATAAATCAGGCTGTCAGTAAAGGCCTAATGTAAAGGCCTGAATGACATTTTAACGAGTGTGGGTCTATTCTCGGGTCAGAGCGACCTCACAGGTGCGCTCTTCATCACTCACGTCCCCCGATTAATTATTCTTCATCTACACCCCTCACTCCTTCTTTTCCACTTTCATCTCTTGGCCCCTCCTCCCCCTGACTCAGTATTTTTAGATGCAGAGACATAAATCTCACCTTTTAAACTAGTGTGGAGTAAAATTTAATTTCTGTGCAACTGAACTGTAACTGCTAAATATCATATGTCATAATCATGTTTTCCATCAGCTCATATTTTTAGTTTCAGCATTTGCCTTTTCATTTTTGTGGAAACAGTTCAGGCGACATGAGACACATAAACAGCAACTTATATTAAAAAAACAATATAAAAATAAAGAGTGAATAGTCTTTTTTCTGTTTGCAGCAGGAGAACAGACTGACGTTCGGCTCTGACTCTGTTCAGACAATAACAACATCGTCTCCGTCACTTATTCCTTCCTCCTTATTTTTAGACGAGGGCGAAGCTGCCAACAGGAAGTGGTGCTCAGGGGCTGCCATGTTTTTAACGACATTCGTCTGGACTTCAATCTTCTGCTGTCGAACTCCGATGTGTTTAAAACTGATGGATGGATGTAGATAGATAGATAGATAGATAGATAGATAGATAGATATATAGATAGATAGATAGATAGATAGATAGACAGATAGATAGATAGATAGATAGATAGATAGACAGATAGATAGATAGATAGATAGATAGATAGACAGATAGATAGATAGATAGATAGATAGATAGATAGATAGATAGATAGATAGATAGATAGATAGATAGATAGATGATAGATAGATAGATAGATAGATAGATTAGATAGATAGATAGATAGATAGATAGATAGATAGATAGATAGATAGATAGATAGATAGATAGATAGATAGATAGATGGATGGATGGAGGATGGATGGATGGATGGATGATGGATGGATGGATAGATAGATAGATGGATGGATGGATGGATGGATAGATAGATAGATTAGATAGATAGATAGATAGATAGATAGATAGATAGATAGATAGATAGATAGATGATAGATAGATAGATGGATAGATAGATAGATAGATAGATAGATAGATAGATAGATAGATAGATAGATAGATAGATAGATAGATAGATAGATAGATAGATAGATGATAGATAGATAGATAGATGGATAGATAGATAGATAGATAGATAGATAGATAGATAGATAGATAGATAGATAGATAGATAGATAGATAGATAGATAGATAGATAGATAGATAGATAGATAGATAGATAGATATCAAAGTTGAACAAAATTGGATTTTGAAGGTCACAATCAAGGTTTTTTTCTGAATTATAAAAATCCTGTTGAGTTTTAGTATCTCATGTTTTAGTCTTTAGTTTTGGTTTTTCATGTAGATTGAAAGAAATAATGGCAGTTTAGTCAATTTAGAACCAAATCTACAGTAATACAATAAAGTTTTCAGAAACTGAAGAAAAAGAAGAAAATATGAACCATTCGTATGAAATTTTGTCATAATTGCTGTGAAGTCTTGAGTTATGGCTAAAAAGTGTTTTGTGAGGTCACACTGAACTTGACCTTCGACCTTTTGGCCCCCAACATCTAATCAGTTCACCCTTGAGTCCAGGTGAGAGATAATGTGTCTACGAAAATAAGATGGACAACCTGAAAACAAAATGGCCGCCGCTCTGACTGTCGCCGGCGCGGAGAAATAAAATCTTATTACATGATCCACCTGAAAATTTAATGAGCTCTTCCCTGGTTCAGAACCCCTCCCTCCATCAAATGGGCTCAGTAGATTTAATGTAATCCTGCCGACAAACAAACAAACAAATAAAACCTGCTTGTCGGAGGTAATCATGACATCATCATTACATCATCATGACATTATGACATCATCATCATCACTAATGGTCACTGCAGGTGAATCGTCCCTGGTCTGATGATTGGACTGACCGTGTGCAGTTCACTGACATCACGTTAAATCATTTCCACCATCAGTCTCCGGGACGAGAAGCTGCTTTGTGGCAAAACTGCAAGTGACCTGACGTCCTTTAAAAACATAAAGCACCTAATGTGACAAAGTGACTGATGGGACATAATTAAATGTTATAAACCCTCTGACTCGACCTCCCAGAAGTCTCTCTGCTAAACTCATTTATTAACCAGGAACATTAAAGGTCGTAGAGCGAAGGTCAACAGTTCCTCACTTTAACGTCAGGAAGTTCAATAACTGAAAGTATTTCATGTAAACACACTTTATTATATATCTGTGAAGATGATGTTTGTCTGAGAACAACACACACACACACACACACACACACACACACACACACACACACACACACACACACACACACACTGAACATGTTCTTCATGTTGATGCATCAGGATTATTAATCTTTATGAAACAATGCAGATGAGCGGCGCTGGTGACTTGGTGTGAATCTATTTAAGAGTCTGTGTGTGTGTGTGTGTGTTGTGTGTGTGTGTGTGTGTGTGTGTGTTTGCAGGGTGACAGGTCTGGACAGCTGCAGCTGGTTTACACTCCTGTAACTGTGACCCCTCCTCTCCCGTCCTCTTCACACTGTAAGGTCAAAGGTCAACACATATTCAAACACATGATTAAATAACTGGCGCTGTAACTAATGAACTTCCTTTAATCAAATCAAACTTAATTAATATATGACTTGTCGTTCAGGTGAGTGCAGAGAGTGCATATTATTATAATTATAATTATTATTATTTTCATATTTCTCTATATGTTTTGTCGCTCATTTCAAATCTTAATTATATATCTGAATATTTCAGATTACAGTGTTTCCATCAGTCTGTTGAAGGTGTATCCTCCCAAAGCTCCACGTAGAATAGTAGAGCCGTGACCTCTGACCTCTGACCTCCGTCCAGGTCAACACCTGTGGGATGAACTGATGACGTCACCATCAATCAGCCTATAGATATAGATTTAAATATAGGGAGAGAGATTTATAGAAAACATTTAGGTTTACCAGTTAATGCTTAAACATTTAAAAATGCACATTTATTTTATTTCATGCTTTTATTGGCAACATAACGAAACAAAAACAGGTGTGACATGAAATTAATGGATATCATAATATATATACATATATATATATATATATATGTATATACATATATACATATATATATATATATATATATACAAAATGTAATAATAATATAAAATTGTATAAAACAATATGATAATAGTGTAGTGACATTACAACAATGTATAATTTAAATAATGATTATAATATGATTTAAAATATATAAATATATTATAATAAATGTATATACCTATTATATTACATAATAATACTGATTATATATGATAATGTTATATAAAATAGTGATTTCTGACCTTTGACCTCTGTCATGTTTGACCTCACCTCTCTCTCAAAATTTAATTCACTATTGCACTACATTTGATTTTAAAATTTCCTTCAGTGAAATAACATGAGACATTTAAATGTATTTTTATAGTTCAATTTTTTTTCCTTTCAGTCGATCAATGATCTTCTTTTTTTACTATATCGGTGAAAAAACACGATAAACAGGAAGTGGCAGAGAAGATAAACCATAAAACATAAAACATAACAGACGTGTCGAATCAATGGTTTTTAATTTGGGTGGCTCTTTAATTGAGGGCAACATCTTTATGTTGTTGGGACGACAGGACGGGGAGAGGACGCCTGTGTCTTCCTGGTCCAACACTGACCTCCTGTGGCCGAGGAGGAAACTGCAACAGTCAACCTTCAGCATTTCAAAATAAATGTCTGGTTCCTGGTGCAGTTGTGAAAATCACATTTTACCAGCAGCTACTGAACACGGCTTCACGCTGAGTCTGTTCCCAGGTTTTTTTATTTTCTTCTTTTTCTTTCCTTTTATTTTTTTCTGATGGATCAGAGAGCGAGATCAAAGGAAAGGGATTTTATTTGCCACTTTAGTGACATTATATAGTTTTAATTTTAATGTTTTCATATGTGCATCTGAATTAATGATAATTAATTATCGAACATCTTATTTTGTCTCCACTCAGCTACTGACAGATGAATTTTGTAGCTCGGTATCTGAGGTCAGTTTGTCTCCACCCTCAGTTTAATATGAAATCCTGAACGTTTCCTCATCCGGGTTTTTATCTCATCACCTTCAGTGTCTCACCTGCTGAGCTGAGACACACACTGTGGAGCTGATGATGAGAAGTGAAGTTACTCTGTCGGCCATGTTTGTTGTTTTTAAGCTCTTCTTTTCATTCCAAATTCAGATGAAGAAGATTTTGCAGATGTCAAATTTAGATTTTTAATTCTTTAAAAAATGAAAACAACAACAGGTAAGAGTCTCTAAAAACTTTTTTTTGGTCCTTTGGTGCCATTGATCAGCAGGACAGCATCACTGAACTGAGAGCTAACAGCCATGTTTCCATGGTAACAGCCGATAACACCTGCTGAGCACTGTTGCCATGGAAACGGGGCTCTTATAGTTCTAGATTAACCTCAGGGGAAAGAACTTCTTCAAATTTGTCACAAATAATCACTGGGACTCAGGGATGATTTGATGGACAAAGGTCAAAGGTCGAGGTCACGGTGACCTCACAAAACACATCTATGGCCATAACTCAGGAATTCATCCACTAATTATGACACAGTTCAACCCAAATCTTTATAAGGATAAAATGAAGGTTCAAAGGTCAACTTCACTGTGACATCATAATGTTCTGGTGTGTAACTCAGAGGAGAGACTGCGACCATGTTTCCTGGTTGATGGAGGAAACAACATGAGGAAGTCATTCTAGTTATTTCAGCTGTTTTTGATCATCGTCCACCAGCAGACGGACAAACCTTAGACACACGAGTTAACCTGAAACAATCCGACTTTATTCGTCTGTTGCATCAAGTTCAGACATTTTTAAATAAAAGTAAATAAAATAATAAACAACACACAACCTCTCAGCCAATGTTTATTACAGTCAATGATACAAACTGATCCACTCAGGTGAACAGTGACATCAGCTTCTGTCTTCCTGCTATCGGCGCCATCTGGTGGACGGTCGCCGGAGCTGCAGGATGTGATGATGGAGCAGAGAGAGAGAGAGAGAGAGAGAGAGAGAGAGAGAGAGAGAGAGAGAGAGAGAGAAGATGGATGGAGATATTATCATTATTGTCACCCTGACAGTCGTAGAATTAACACACCATCTCCCACACACATGTGAAACCTCAGACCAGGACAGACCAGGTCTCTCTGAGTGTGACTGTTTTCATAGTGACTGTTGTCATAGTGACAGCGGCTGTAGTGAGTTAGTTGTAGCAGGGATGTCTTCCACCTCAGAGCCACGCTGCAGCTGAGGGTGGAATGGGTCACTCCACTGCTCTGCTCTGCCTCCTCTGCCTGAACACACACACCCAGTATGGAGCACTGGGCTGGACTAGGAGAGGAGGCGCACACACACACACACACACACACACACACACACACACACACACACACTCATACATGTACTAAACAAATAAACAACAAAGAAAAACAACAAATTAAAAGAGTGAATGATTGTGAAATTAAATGAAAACACACATTTATTCTGTATTATCTGTGGAGTCACATGACGTTTAATAAACATATGTAAAAAAAAAAAAAAAGTATAAACACACAATGTAAATCAACAATAAGAAGGTTTTTATGTTCAGATGATTAAAAACAACAGACTGTCCAGTGGCCTCCAAACTTTCAACTGTTATTCTTGACTAATCAGGAAGCACACCTGTTGTGGCCTGTAATTAAGATTAATTCATTTCATTAATTGTAACGTCTGTTTGTCACCTCGTTTTTTTCCTTTTCATATTTCAGTTTTTATTTCTACTTAAGGAAAGGGAGGGGCAAAAGTGTTGTTTTAATATGTTTTCATTATTATTTATTTATTTATATATTTTTTTTCTTCACCATATGTCATTAGTATTAAAGCTCATTGTGTAGCTGAGCTCTTTGTTGTTGTTGTTGTTGTTATTTTTAGTTAAATAAAAAGAACAAAACTTAATAAATACGCTTTGGAAAAGAAAAAAACAACAGACTTCACACTTATAACAAATAACATATTAAAATGAACCCAAGCTGATTATATTACATTCACTTTTCTTTCACTCCTGTCAAAGACAGTAAGAAAATCCGCCATTTAAGAAGCTGGAACGGAGAAATTGTTGTATTTTTTCCATTATTTCCACAATTAATCACTAATCAAAGTAGCTGCCGAATATTTAGCTGATTAAATAATTGATTAATCGCTTTATCTCCAATTAAAATGTGGTTTGAGTTCAATGTTTTTCACTAAAAAGCTTCAGAAACGTAAAACTTTGAGGCTCAGTTTGTTCTTTAATCCAACTGTGCAACCTGCAGAAGGACACGTGGCACAAACAGGGAGAGGACAGTCACATAAACCCACTGATACAGAGAAATATATTGATCAATAACTTCACATATACTGGAAATATGACGAAATAAATCAATAAACTCTTTTGATTTTGTATATATTTTTATTTGTATTGACTAAAGTTGCAGTTTGAACCTAACTCTGTGCGTGTTTATCGACCATCACAGAGAACAACAGCAGATGCACCATCATATTATAATATTATATCATAATTATTATAAGTTATTACTGTATTTGCTGCAGACTCTTATTGTTTTAACCTGCTCTCTCTCAGCCGCTGACCTTGTAACTCGATTCTCTCACTGCGCAGTTGACACTGTAAACTTGACAGTTGTCGCTCGAAACACGACAACAGACCGCGAGACTTAGGCCTCGGTCCGCGCCGGCGGGAAAATCAATCTGACTTATCAGAAAAATATTAAAGTTTGAGGTAAAATCAAACTTACCGCTGGACTGTTGGACCGTTTCCTGCGCCGTGTGGAAGATGGAAAGGTCTGGAAAATGAACGGAGAGGAGGAGGAGGAGAGTGGTACTGCTTATCTTCACGTAGCGGGTTGCCAGGTTTGCATTTCATCCTCCTCCTCCAGCACATATCAGGTAGAGTGAAGGGATGAAAGAAGCACTCATCCTTTATACTTAAGTAGGATAAACTTAAAAAGAGAAAGTTAACTTTAGTTGCTTAGTTGCATTTTTGAGTTGAAAGAACATTTTAAGTAAACTTAACAAACTTTTGTTTTACTTTTTCTTCTTGTTGGATGCCTACAATTTTGTTTGCAACTGCAGATCATGAAGTAATACAATAAGAAAAAAATATATATATATAAATATATATATATATTTTTAACTTAAAATGTCTAAACTGTTTCAGTAGATTAGCACAGAAAATGTGATTAATGAGCAGTCTTTCTTTGCATATTGCTTTCAGTACATATAAATCATATGAACACACGCTGAGAAAACGCGTGTTTACTCCGGACCTGGCAACCCCCGCACGGCTCAGACTGCATGACGCAGACTCAAAAATCATGGCGGACGAAGTGGAGCAGGTTGGTGCCGCTGTGTTCAGTTCTGCTGTTGTTTTCTCAGCTCAGCGTGTAAATAATGATCCAGAAATGACGTCAAAACACAGTTTACCTGTCGTACATATGTGACTGTGATTATTGTGTCACTGTGCGTGTTGTTGCTGTGGAAACAGCCAGCAGCGGCCTGACAGACAAGCTAGCTAAATTAGCTCGGCTAGCCGGTGATGCTAGGTTCAAAATGACAAAACGTGTTTGTTGACTGGTCTGAGGTCAGGTCAAATCCAGTTTAAACTGTTAATTAAAGGAAGCTCAGACCTGTCAGTGTGTTGGTCACTGTACAATTGGTTTAACTACGCAACGAGTTAAGTTTTCATTGAATCAGACTGAACGTTAATCGGTTAGGAACGTAACTGTTCACGGATTAAATGAATGAAACACAGTGTGTTAAACTTAATTTAAGCTCCATCTCCTCTCAGTCTGACTCCTACTGTCAGTTTGGATTCATTTGGTCTGAGTCAGTGTCCTAAATAAATTTGATTAGCTGAGCTGCTCTGTGCTTAACATGATGCTACATTAACTAAGTTTAAACAACATGGTGCTACATTAGCTACGTTTAAAGAACATGGTGCTACATTAGCAAAGTTTAAGTAACTTGATGCTACGTTTGCTAAGTTTAAATAACTTGATGCTACGTTAGCTACGTTTAAGTAACATGATGCTACATTAGCTACGTTTAAGTAACTTGATGCTACGTTTGCTAAGTTTAAATAACATGACGCTATGTTTGCTAAGTTTAAATAACTTGATGCTACATTAGCTACGTTTAAGTAACATGATGCTACATTAGCTACGTTTAAGTAACTTGATGCTACGTTTGCTAAGTTTAAATAACTTGATGCTACATTAGCTACGTTTAAGTAACTTGATGCTACGTTTGCTAAGTTTAAATAACTTGATGCTACATTAGCTACGTTTAAATAACATGATGCTACATTAGCTAAGTTTAAATAACTAGATGCTACATTAGCTACGTTTAAAGAACATGGTGCTACATTAGCTAAGTTTAAGTAACATGACGCTACGTTAGCTAAGTTTAAATAACATGATGCTATATCCACCAGGAAATGAACTAAGACTTTTCTGCAACACAAAACCCACAGAACACCTGACTCCCTAAACTTAAGGCAACATGGCGCTGAAGCTTTAGGTTTGAATAAGTTAAAACATTTTAAAGTTTAGCACCAAACATTTCAGTTAGTCACTGAGCTGCTCATCTGTTTCTCTGGGAGATGAATCCCTTAATGGTGATTTATGAAAACCCGTCAGGACCGTTCAACTTCCCTCTGTTTTAAAAGTATTTGAAAAACCATGAGAGACTGTATTAATGAAAAACCTCTATGTTCTAATCAAACATAGATGGTAGCCAGACACGACATATGTCCTTTATTTCGTTATTGATTAATCAGTTTTCCTTTAGGAATAGTTTATTCTATGAAAAGTCAACCAGAGCTTCACACAGACGAAGGTGACGTCTTATAAAAGTCTTGTATAGTCTGACTGACACAAAGATGTTCAGCTCACTAAGATATTAAAGAAAGAAAACTCACATTTGAGAGGCAGGAAACATTAGTCACTATTTTGTCTTTGACTGAAATGATTATAATTATCATTATAATAACTATTTTTCTGCCAATTGATTAATCAACTATATTCTTTCAACTCTTGTACTTTTTGAATGTATTGATTTTACTTTCTGTTATTTTTTGTATTTTCATAAACAATCAAGTTTTTTAAACTTTCATCTCAAAAGCAGCACGATGCTTGGATCAGGAAACTTTAATGTTTGAATATTTCTTTATTCACATGTCTAAAGAAGTATTTTTGAAACAGTGACCTTCTGTGTTTTCATCATCAGAAAAATAAATCCTAACCTCCAACACTGAGTTTACTCTGATATCTGTGTGTCTTTAACCTGCGTTCTCTACATGTGCTGCAGCAACCGACCACCAACACAGTGGAGGAGCCACTGGACCTGATCAGACTCAGTCTAGATGAACGGATCTACGTCAAGATGAGGAACGACAGGGAGCTCCGCGGCCGACTGCACGTAAGACACACACACACACACACACACACACACACACACACACACAGTCTCCCTACACCGCTCATCTCTGAAACCAGGAGTCTGGATCAGTCAGCTCAGCCTCCAGAGACTTTCTTATAAAAATCAGTTTTGTTTCCTGTGGTGTATTTCTGGTTTTCTCTCTTTCTAACGTGTGTGTGTGTGTGTGTGTGTGTGTGTGTGTGTGTGTGTGTGTGTGTTCTCTGATTTCATACCTGTGCTTGTGTTTGTTTCAGGCGTATGATCAGCACCTGAACATGATCCTGGGAGACGTGGAGGAGACGGTGACGACGGTGGAGATTGACGAGGAGACGTATGAAGAACTCTACAAGGTACAACATTGAGCTGTTCTCCTCTCATGCAACACTGCAGACACACACACACACACACACACACACACACACACACACACACACACACAGGCTCTGAGGGTTCAGACTCTTGTAGTTGTAGTTGTGGGTGTGTTGTCTAATCACAGAGGAGACGATGAAACACCACAACACAAGAAGAAGTCCATGAGTTTCACACACACACTGAGCAGAGCAGGTAAACGTCCTGTCAGCGCTCTCTGGTGGACAAACTGTGTAAACACACTGTTTCTAAATGACATGACACCTCCTTATCAGCTGACGTCACCACTGATGCTGATCCTGATATTGATACTGATGTAGACCGTCTGCAATTAGATGATATTTATTGATCTGTCCAGCTGCCAGGTAAAATACAGAGTAGGTGTTAATCAGTGTTCGTTCAGCTGCCGCTCTACGCAGTGTTCAAAGTATTTAAAATTCCTATTTTTTGGAATCGTGTGTGTAAATTATATATTTTTGTATCTGTCTGAAATATTGTTTTTCAAAGTTAAAGAACTTTAAAAATATAATTTGAGTAAAATTGTTAAATAAAAGTATTAATATTGTTTTCGTGTCCCTTCAGTCGACCAAGAGGAACATCCCCATGCTGTTTGTCAGAGGCGACGGCGTCGTCCTCGTAGCTCCGCCTCTCAGGGTGGGCTAACCCCAACCACTTCCTGGTGCGTTGGTAACAGCTGGGAAGCCTCTAACCTTGAGGGAGGGGCTGGTGCTGCTATGACGACTGTCATCAACACGACCTCTGTCAGAAACAGGAAGAGGATGTTTGTTTGTTTTGGACTGAGAAGACCTTTAATCCTTTTTTTATTTGATGGTATTATGAACAGATCTTGGTGTTTCGGGGATTTCACCGTGAGTTCAGTTTCTCAGGATGTTTCTTTTGCTCAGTTCAGTGGCCAATGAATCCCACAGCTTTAGTTATTGAAATAATGTCTTTACAGTTTAATCCCAGTGTTTCTAACGTCTCATCATGGTTTCATTAACTGTTTAAACTCCTGTATTTAAAGAATGACGCTGACGTTTAATGTGATTGTTCATTTCCTCCAGTGAAACTTCTGTTGGTTCACAGTTAAACTCAGTTTCTCTGAACTCCCGACCTGTGAATATCTGGAAAGGTCTTTTAGTTCCTGTTGGTTTTAGTTTCATTTTTTTATATATTTTTGTAGTGACATCATTCTCAGGTGTGTAAACACCTGTTTTCATTTGGATTTTGGTAAACTTGAATAAAAAAGGTAAATTTGAAAAAGAATGTGCTTCAAAATCTTCTGTGAAAATTAACAAATTTAAACAGTTTGTTCATGTTAATTACAATCAATTAACTTTTCTGTCTAATGCTGATTCGTTTAGCATTTAGCATTAGATTTATATGATTAAGTTTATATGAGTCACAATTTGATTTAGAAACTAATTTTCTGTTCATGAAAACAACCATAAACAACTAAGTTTAAACTAAACAGTCATAACTTTATTTAAAGTAAAAATATACCTGAAATTTGAAAATAAAAAACAACATTAACTCTGGTGGTTTCTGTAATATTAATACGTAAAAGGCCCTTAAACTTAAATTATTTCAGTTTATATTGTGTCCATCACGTACATACTGTAAATAATCTTGTAGTTTTTAATGAACTTGTGTTTAACTAAGTGACTCAAACCTGGGCCGAGTCTTATTCCATCATAAGAGACTGAAATACAAGTGTTTGTCCTGGGTTAATCAGCAGGTTAATCCAGCTGTGTCTGTGGGTATTTTAATCTATAACAATCCAGTGTTCACATTGTACGTTTCCTATGTAACCACTAACTACAGCTGTCAAATATGCTGCGTAAATATCACTGAATTTCCTTCTGAAATTTCCTGGAATTAAATTAAAAAAAGGAAAAGTCAAGTGAAGAAGAAATCCCTCAGAACTGCTTCAGTAGAGTCGATGTAAAGGAAACGTAGTGCTGTGTTTGAACCACCAGATGTCAGTGTAGCTCCAACAAACCACCTACAGTGTCATGACGTTAAACACGATGGTGATGGATGAGCTGCCCCATGACCTTTGGTTTACAAGACCAACGCCTTCCCACTTGTCCACCACGCCTCCGTCTTTAGGTAAACAGTGAGAACACCATGAACAATGAGTAATCACATCATTCTCAATCTGTTGACAGTTTGAACAGAAAGTCCTGGATGGAGCTCACCTGTGGCTAACTGACCTTACTGGACAAAGTTTACAAAGACACACACCTCAGTTGTGTGTGAAAGCAGGAGCTCGCTGTAAATCTGAGTTAAACTCTTTGAGACGGAGAACCTCCATCAGTCTTTGTGCTCCTGGAAGAAAACCTCAGAACAAACAAACAATTAGACAAACAGACAGACAGACATGACCTCTTCAAAGGAGGTAACGACCACAGAGGACGGACTAAATATAACACAGCTTCACTCTTTCACCAGTTTGTAACATTCCTCTCGTTGCAGCAGCGGTCTGAAGTCCTGAGAGACGGGCCGTCCTCAAACGCCTCATCATCCTGCCCCTCGCAGCGCTCGACAAATAAATACTGAGTGACCTCATGCCCCACGAGTTTTCACACTTGTGTCAGAGATATTTTCTCATCAGTGGAGCTGTGATGTGTCACTCTGAGAACGTCTCTGATGTCGAGTTATTTAAATCTCCTCGTCTCGTCAGTTACAGGTCAGAGAGGTGAGCTTTGACTGGAGGGTTGTCGGTTAAAATCCCTCAAGTTATAGTTAGGTTTTCATACTTGCCCCAGAATACAAGTAAAAACACAACGTCTGTGGATAATAATGAGCCGACAGAAAGACGCTGCAGCTGCAGGAGGGTTCTCAAAAGTTTTTCTGTTTTTTTAATAGTTGCCACCAGAATTCTGGGGAAGAAGATCAGGGCCACGTGAAATGTTTTTCTTTTTTTATTCAGGTAGAGACCTGAAGACCGAGAGAAAAGTCCGATTTCTGAGTTTAAAGTCTGAATTCTAAAAAAACAAACAACATTTCACACGTGGCCCTGATCTTCTTCCACAGGAACCTCTCCTCTCTCCTCTGCAGTAAAGCCTCTGAAGGAGGAACAGCAGAGACAGTTGTAGCATTAAAACAGAGAATGTAAGTGAACAGCAGCTGCTGCAAAGACAACAAGGTCAGTAACACTGTCATTCATTATCATGTTGTATTCACCACTGGTAGTCCAGGCTGATGACAGCCAATCAGGAGAGACCCTGGCTGTGACCTCATCGTTTACAGAGGTCTCACTTTCTGCTCAAACTACAACACAACCCCAGAGTTTCAAAATAAAACACAACCCCAAGAGTATTCAGAATAAAATTGGTGCAGCAGTGTTTCTGAAAGTGTGTTTCAGAGGTTCGGAGTATTGTGGACAGCAGGAGTAAAGGAATTCTAAAACTAAAGGTATTAGTGTAGATGTTGCCTTAAAGCAACTCTGTGGTGCTATTTACCTGTGTTTGTATCTCAACACACTTTAGTGATAATGTTCAACAGTTACAAACGATATTTACACCGTGTGTAACTCCTTCAATCCAGAGTTCATTGTGCAAACAATCACAATTAATTATATGTTTCTTTATTAAAGTGAAGTTCTAAGGTTCCACCGAGATTTGAACTCGGATCGCTGGATTCAAAGTCCAGAGTGCTAACCATTACACCATGGAACCTGTGACTCCTTCCTGTGTTCACTCCTGTGGAGGCAGATGAAGGAGGTTTCACTGGTTCGACCTTATTGTCTAAGAAGAGTCTAAAGCGTCTGAAGAAGAAGTCATCAATCTCATTTCACAGCAGGTGATTTGATTCATGGTTACAGCAGCTAAAGTCTTTCACAGTCTGTAGACGAGGTGTCGAACTGTCACATCTCAGCCGGGTGGAGTCAGTGGACGAGCTGCAGGTGGATGACCACAGACACAGGGTTTATAACAGGAGCTGATAATAGAGCCACAGTGTCGGTCACATGACCAACCATTGTGGACGAGAATAACTGCAGACGGCCAGACACATCGCACACGTAACACACACTGTACACACACACACACACACACACACACACACACACACACACACACACACACACACACTCTCTCTCTCTCTCTCTCACATGGAGGTGTCAGAACCATCACTGACTTCACACTGTCTCCTGTGTATTTCTGTATCTGACACTGAGCAGTGGAACAAACTGTGTGTGTGTGTGTGTGTGTGTGTGTGTGTGTGTGTGTGTGTGTGTGTGTGTGTTTGACTTCAGACTGGACTGTCAGTGGTTTATGTTGTTGCAGCCAGATGTTGCTCTGTGCTGATGTTTTGAAATCTGAGTTCTCCCTGTGTCCTTAAACGCAGCGTCAGCTCCAGCTGCTTCTTTTAGTGACAGAAACAGGAAGTGAGGTTTAAACTGATGATAATCTACAGGCAAATGTTTTCATAGCTGCTGCTGGTACAAGTGTGTGTGTGTGTGTGTGTGTGTGTGTGTGTCTCATGTGTTACATAACATCATGTCATGGCTGCTTGGCAGAACACACACGTGATCTTGTTGCCAAATCCCTGCTATCCTGTTTCTATCTGACTGTACACTGCACGTGTGTGTGTGCGTGTGTGTGTGTGTGTGTGTGTGTGTGTGTGTGTGTGTGTGTGTGTATGTGTGTGTGTGAAACAAATGATACACAGAGTTTATTGTGGGTGTGTTCTTTCTTATATCAAGAGTGATGTCACCTATATAATTATCATATATTCACCCTCTGGATATATGAAGATATAAGTTCATAACATACATGAAATACCCATAATAAAAGTTGTATATGCACATATATAAAAAATATGTTGACATGTTGCAACCATATATGTTAACAATATATATTTAATTTATATAAGTAAATAAGTTTATTAAAACAACACACATATATAAAAAATCTATATGCTTATATATGTGTTTCTTATTCATTTAAGTAAGAGTGTTTAGACTCTTGGCCTTGAGGTGGATATACAGTATATTTATATGAACTATATCTACAATATAAGCATACATACATAAACATACATATTTGTATGGGCTAGACATACATGTCAATATATGACATTATTCCAATTTCTATGTGTTCCATATGATTTGACATATGTCACATGACATATGTGCTTTTATTCTATAAGTACATATATGTCATATATAGAAATTCAATATATGTACATATATTAAAAATGTATATGGGAATGAATGAAACACTAACAGTGATGATCAGGTCTGTTTTTATTTGTGTGTTTTTACATGATCTGTGAGTGTGTGTGTGTGTGTGTGTGTGTGTGTGTGTGTGTGTGTGTGTGTGTGTGTGTGTGTGTGTGTGTGTGTGTGTGTGTGTGTGTGGATGTTCAGCAGAGGTGCTTCTGTCTCCCCCTGCTGGCAGAGAGAGGACTTACACCAACAGTCGTCTCCGTCTCCGTCAGTCGCCGTCTGTCTTCATCAGACTCTGACTCATTGTTGTTTTAAATAAATCAATCAATATTTTCATG
The DNA here is from genome assembly GCF_021018895.1 of Seriola aureovittata. NCBI lineage: Eukaryota > Metazoa > Chordata > Actinopteri > Carangiformes > Carangidae > Seriola > Seriola aureovittata. The sequence continues at coordinate 31,265,986 of NC_079365.1, read as the reverse complement.
GTACTTACTTCTGTTTTATGATTTTTTTTCTCTTGTTTTTAATTCTATTTTTTTTCTTTCTGTAAAGTTTATTATTATTATTATTATTATTATTATTATTATTATTATTAGCCTGGTTCATCACGTGTTAGTGTTCCCTGGAAACACTTCCTGTTGTGTTGCAGGACTGAATTTATTTGCATGTGTTGTGATTTTTTGCAGTGTGTGTGTGCGTGTGTGAGTGTGTGTTTTCTGAAGCTGCAGTGAGTCGAGCTCTCAGGGCCACCGTACAGGAGCGCTTCGCTTTAATAGATACTAATCAATTAATGGATGGGTTCTCCGTCCTGTGACCCTGACAGAGTTAGAGTGAGTGTGTGCTTCATGTGTTGGACGCTGTGATCCAGCTGCTGGAGCCAGAGCTGCTCCCTGATTCACCAGCGAGCTCAGAGCACGTAAACACAGGCAGCGTCCACGATGCCAACGACACGCAAAACCAAGAGATGAAAATTATTATTCTGCAAAAAAAAAACAAATGTGTGTGTGTGTGTGTGTGTGTGTGTGTGTGTGTCCTCCGTCTCCAACAAGTGACCCATTGTAGAAGCTGAGAATAACAGCCCAGAGGGATCTGTTACACAAGCAGCCAGAAAATACCAAGATGCCACAATCGTTTTATGATGCCAACGCAGAGACCCAGGCACCGCTCTGTGTGTGTGTGTGTGTGTGTGTGTGTGTGTGTGTGTGTGTGTGTGTGTGTGTGTGTGTGTGTGTGTGAGTGTGTGTGTGTGTGTGAGTGTGTGTGTGTGAGTGTTTGTGTGTGTGTGTGTGTGTGTGTCTGTGTGTGTGTGTGAGTGAATTACAGGGCCACTTTGTCTTGGAGTTTATATGAAAATAATAGAAAATAAAGTGATGTTTGTCCTGAGTAATTTGCTCATTATATAATCCACTGCTGTGTGTTTTCTCCTCTCCCGGTCTCACGCTACCGACACTGAGACCAGAACCGAGCCAGAACACTTCGGTTCCAGCCAAACCCAGACTGAGAGCCGCGGGCCGAAACCTCTTTATGTAGCAGACGTGTGAAAACAGGCCGAGCAGTATGGTCCTTCCACGACACAGGAACGAGCCGTTATTACACTGTTACATAATCGCATGAGGAACAAAGTCTTCATATACATCTGAAGTTCTGCTCATGCCCCAACATCACAACAGAACCACTGAGAACCCCTGACAACCACTGAGAACCAATGAGAACCAATGAGAACCTTAAGTTTCCTACTGAAGTCTGACACTTAAGGTTTAATTTGTCCTCAGCTGAGGGAGTTATATTTAAGGGTGTAGCACAGAATCTCTTAAAATGTTTCCGTATTACGGAAAAAAGTTAAGTAATTTACAGCAGTAATAGATATTTTACAGCTGTAAAATTGTACTGTTTCCATGGAGACCGTTTGTTTGCTGACATTCACCTTTGTGACACCTGTGATCATCTCGCCTGTAACGTCTCACCTGTGATCATCTCACTGTTCTCTAAGGGCTTCTGTGCAACAGCTTAACTGACTTTAAGTGATTCCTTAAGTATGAAGCCAAGAAGAAGAAAACCTTAAATACTTGAGTGAACATTTTAAGGAAACTTGAGAAGACTGAAGGGTGTTTTGTAAAAGAAAAATCGTAAAAAACGGTCAAATGACAGCGGCTGTAAAAATATCCTAATTCAAATAAAATGTAAAAACAATAAATTTACAGAAAGTTTCATTAATATTTCTACAGAGAAAAACTGTTATTTTAGAGATTTATCCTAAATTATTATGATCAAACAGATTAAAAATCATCTCAAACTTCAACTTGCAGTATTTGTGTTAACATTGACTCTTTAAGTGTAAAGTAATGTTAAAACCTGTAGAAGCACAATCTAAATACAAGATTTACTGATTCAGATCAGATCCTAATATTCCAGTTCTCCAATAACACCCTACAACTCAATGATCCTGTCAGTCCTCACCACAGCTGCATCTGTTTCAGCATCAGAGGAAGAGAGTTTAAGAGCCCGGTCTCACATCATTAGTGGCGGTTGACATGATAGGCAGCTCGCCTCTGTACCTCCCTTGTGAACATTTGTGTGTAATTTGTGATTTGTCTTGAGATGCTGGTAGTGATTGTTGGGGACTGGGCTAGGTTTAAAATTCTGCTTGTGCATCACACCCTTAGAAAAAGACTGTTGGACACATTGGGAACAGGGGCACTGCTTCTTGTGTTTTTGGGTTGGTTAGAGTCACATAGTTAGGCTCTTTGTTGGCTCCTGTTCCCCTACTTCAGTTACCCTCTTGCCTTGTTAGTATATTTGTTTACTTATTTACCCTCCTGGTTACGCAATAAATTAAGTAAGTAAATTTGATTAACCAATAACACCTGGTTTTATGTTGCTTCCCTTTTCCCCTAGCTGGGTCGTAACATAAAGACTGCCAACATACGGTGACTGGGAAGAAGGATGCCAGAGACCAACATGACTGCAGTGAACTGAAACCTGGCTTTGTGAGCAGTCAGTAAGTGAAATACTCGATGAGTAAAATTTCCCGGGCTGTTGTATCTTCTTTGCTTAAAGAAATCAACTGCCTGGTGCTGGATGTGAGTCCCACCCGGTTGGAGGTTTTACTTTCTCAGCAAAGTGGTTCACAAAGGGTTTATATCTTGATGATTCATGTGAGCAGTGCAACATCTACTGGCCTGAATGCAAAATGGGTAAATACAAACATTTGTACATCACAGATTTTATGCAAGTAAAAGGGAATTTGTATTTTATATTCCATGCATAGATTTATATACTGTCAAAGCAAATTAAAATATTTTTTGTATGCATCAAATGTGTCAATATCAGTCAAGTTATGCTCAATGTCTTTGTTTTAACTAAGTGTCAAAACTGTAAGTTGGTTTGGAATGTGGACAAAGAACATGTAGCTTTACTTTTAAATGTCAGCTTTGCTGGTTGTGCTGTAAAGGTGCAATATAAGATGTGTCCAGAATTTTAGTTTAAAATGTTCAAACAATGAATTAATACTATCAACCATGTGTGAAGCAGCCACAGTGATGATGTCATGATCAAGACCTCCATCCGTTGTATTTCAGAGTCATCTACTGAAATGCGCATGCGCACCAGCCAGCAGCGACCTGTCCTGTGTTGTAATACCACTTTGTGACGCTAGACGCTGTGTGAGTCAGTGGCGCGTCAAGTCTGCCCTCAGTCCCACGAAGAAGAACAACTTCCGGCAGCGCTTCAGGTTAGCATCACAGAAACACAGGAGTGACTGAACCTGCTAAAAGGTAATATTCATCTGCGTCCCGAAGGACCGCTCCCGACAAGAAACCACGTTCAACGGCAAAGAAAAGAAGCGACACGAGTAAATCTGGATGTGGCTTCCCGCCGCTGGAGAAGCTCTGAGAGGAAAGAGATGCGGTTTGATGCCGAGCTCGCAACTTTCCTGTTAGCCCGGTGAGTAGCATCCATGTTAGCTCTTTAGCTAAATGTTTAATCACTGCAAGGACTGACAAACATTTCAGGTGGTGATATTGACGTTGTGGACAGACGTTTTAGCGGTTAGTAGGATTGTGTCTGTTGCTTTCGGCTGTTGTGCAGCTAGTGACGTCAGTAACTTTAGGCTCATCTTGTAACTGACTGTAACGTGAGATTGTATGGAGCCGGTAGACCGAGTGAATACACGTTGATCGGTTCACCATGTTGTAACCACTTTACATTACTGTTAGGAGATCAGCCATGATTGAAAGTGAACTAGGTCTTTACATTTCTCAGGAGCTTTCAGCATCCCTCTGTCTTTATCAGGACCTGAGCCAGTACAGGTGCAATACCGCCTCCACCTGTCTCACCAACGGCAGAGAGTCCAGACAGTGAGGAGGGTCCAGGTGAGTAACATGCTGTCATTCACTTTTAAAGTAAGACTTGTCTTTACCACTGTGATTAAATCAGACCCACATTGTAAACATGTTCATACTGCTGATCCTAAACCTTATTTTCTGAGTCTGCCTTTGTGATGTCATCATCCCTTCCTCATGCTATCGCCTGCCCAGGCCCACCCATGTGTCCTGCAGAATCCCCTTGCCTTCATAAATCTGCAAGTGTTTGACACTGAGGTTACAAGTATTTAGATCCTATTTTCACACCTGAATTTAAATTCTACTTGTAACTTCAGTGTCACACACTTGCAGGAATTTTGAGCTTTGCATGTGTTCAGACGTTGACAGAAGCTCTTCATCTTACAGTGTCTTTATTTTGCCTCACCACTAGTGTGTTTGTATTTATGTATGTATGTATATATATATGAGTCTCTTCTACAAATTCTTCACATGTATCCTTTGTTCAGATTTGTTCATAAAGTCTTGTTTTTATTACAATAAATGCTAAATGAGGTTTAAATGGATGATTGATGAATCTTTTATGTTCTGAAGTCCTTAGACTGCTTCAAAAACATTTCATAGTCAGAAGAGCAGCTGCTAATGTCCTTATTTTTCCTTTTGTGTTTTCATAGGGATGAATCCACCTCGGGCCAGAACCACACCTTGCCCAGAAAGAAAAGGTGAGTCATGCACATCACACCACCTCATACATATAGGCACCTTAGCAAATAATTCCAATGTTTGTAGTTGTAAATCAACATTTGTTTACCTGTGAAATAAACCTGCATGACAGATTCAAGTTTCTGCATGTGTGGAAGAGTTTTGTATTTGTTAATGTCTGAATGTAAATTATGAACAAATGATCAGTGGTGAAGTTAAACAGAGAAGAAAACTGTAAAACGCTGCGCCCAAAAGTTGCTTGCTAGCATTAGCAGCTAGCTTGCTGGCATTGTTCATTGATGAATGAATTTAACAATTTTATAAGAATGCAAAATGACAATTGGGGGGTAGCTAGCATTAGCATTTTTATCTTCTTATAAGTGACCAAGTATATACAAAGTGACATTTTGTTTGTAATAATTATTGTAAAAATAACAATCATAATGAGTATTGATAACAGTTATAACGCTAACAATGATATACTATAATTGCAATAAATTAAAATAAATAAATGGGAAGGAGAGTCTCCAGAGGTGAGACTCACTTCAGATATCACTGTTTCCTCTAATGAATATCAGATCTACATTAACACACACTGCTCTCTGATTATCTTTCAGCTGTCTTCTTGGACTGAACTCGGGCCCTGCAAACTGGGCCAGTGTTAGCCGCCTGGTGGAGGCTGTTTGCAACCAGCTCTGCGTCTTCACCCGGTGGCCACGTGGTCCAGAGGGACCGTGAGGACTCGCTGGTCATTCATTCTCAAGGATCATATGGCATCAGAGAGGCAGTGCTGGCCGGCCCCAGGATGAGGCTCAGACCAACATCCAGCTCTTTGAATTGAATCGAGGACTCAGTGGTAAGAGTTTGTCATGAAGCTGTTGGTGTGTTGGAATCTGTTCTGTGATTTATCTTTTAATGAAAGCTGAAAATCCTGAAACAGTCAGTTTGTCTGTGTGTCCAGGTGCTGGCCAGACTCTCCCTTCAGCAAAGGTTCTGTCCTTGGTCCAGGTGGGACAAGCCTGGGCCCTCCAGCAGGGGTCTGCCTCCTCCTCCTCCTCCTCTTCTTCCTCCTCTTCCTCCAGACGATGAACAGCATGGCCCCTCATCCAGAAGAGATGAAGAGAAGACAGGACATTGTCTTCTATCTTAATTTCTAACTTTTCATTGACATTATTTATAATTATTATATTTGATGTGTTGCAGTTGGAGTGGTGTTGGTGTCAGCTGACGTCTCATGATGATGTCAGTCCAGTGTTCCCTCTCTTTTAGCTCTGTGTTTGGTCTCCACCAGCTCCTGAGGCAAATCTGTGTCTTCAGCTTCTTAATGCTGCACTATGTTGAGCAGCTGCTGTCGGACCGAGTCTCTGCTGTTTGCTGCTGAGGAGGTCGAGGACAGAGGCTGCGGCCCAACAAGTTTATATATTCTTTCTTTTTAATGATATTGTTAAATTGCATTCAGGATGGCGCAGTGCAAAGACTGGACACTGACTTGACTCATGTTCATTAGTTTTATTCACAACTTCATTGTTGTCATTGAAAAGGTGTTTAATAAATAAACCTGTGATTAAATTGTACAGAGTGTTTCTTCATATTTACCATCTGCCTCATGATGAATCTAACAGTCACTTTGGTGAATCAGTGTTTTCATTGTTATTAAAATTGATAAGTTCATAAGAGAAATTAGAAAAGCACAAACTCTAGTATCTGTCTCTAGATCCTGTGTTGTCTCTGTTGAAGGACGGACACATTTAAACGTTTCTATCATGTTTGTTGTTGATTAAAGCAACATAGAAAGTCTTTGATTAATTACAGATTCATGTGTTGTGATTTCTATACTGTGCTGCTGCTACTGTTAAAATTCACACCAGACACGCTCCATAAAAACCATCAACAAAGCAAAGCTGCATAAAAACTTTATTTCACATTAAAACTGCATTAATTTCAACAATTTACAATCAAATGTAACTGACAAATTAAAACTAGAATCCAGTTGTGAATGAAGGTGCAGGTGAACTTCACTGTCACAAGACAAGTTGCATCATAAAGAGGTGGATAAATCTTATTTAGTAACAAATATAAATTATAGTAGAGATGTAAAATAATCCTTCATAGCTCAGTGAGGACGGTGCAACAGTCTGACAGGTTGACTGTTTCCTCCCAGTGCATGCTGGGATACATTCCAGTACTTCAAACTGTTTTGTTTGAAGTTTGAATGTTTGATGTGATGAAAAAAGTTTGTTACATTTCATCCAGAATCACAAAGTTTGAATGTAGAAGTCACATAAATGTAAAACTAATAAGATTCACCCTGAAATTACAGAGAAGATCTTTAAATTGTTATTATGGACATTAACCTTTATAATAACAAGCTACATTTTTAATTATAAATAATTACTGTCATTTTACATAGATTTGTGTGTAATTTAAGAAAGAAAAAAAAAAGAACAGCGGCCTGCTTCTCTCCCTGAAGACTCCAGCTTTGGGAAGAAGCAGCTGTGTCACAGCTGTGTAAAGGTCCTGAACCTGGACTCTCTAGCAGGACTCAGGGAGTCCAAATGGACTGAGGTGATTGATGCAGACTCTTCCCCTAAAGGCTGCTGGCGGCTCCTGTATGAGCCTCCTGATGAGAAACAGATGGCTGACCTCCAGTGGAGGATCGTACTCGGAGCTATAGCTACAAACAGATACAGAGTTCACCTGGACCCAGACGGACAGAAAGAACACCTGGTGGTTTGACTGTCCTCGTTTGTCTGATTTATTTAGGCGGCTGCACGGGAGGGTGGAGGCTTTAGGAGAGGGCTGTTTTTGGCCCAAGTTATGCTGTTCAAAAGAGAAAGACACTGGTTCTCATCAAGCTCTTGTTAGCAACTGCTAAGCTAGCAATCTGGAAAAGCTGTAAGAGCCAGTTGTCAGGTGAGAGCTGGACGGAGCTGGTGCTGTGTCTGAAGGCCGGTCCTGTGATCCACTGGACCGGTGGATCACTGCAGCTCAGCTTGTGCTTTTTTAACTTGTAGGTAGAAGTGTGTTGTTGTTGTTGTTGTTGTTGTTGTTGTTGTTGTTTTTGATTGTGGGGTTTTAATTGTTGAACGTTAATTTAGTAGAAGCTTTGAAATGGACCATTTAAGATTTTTAGCATAATGTGAAAATGTAAAGTTGTGTGAAAAGTCTTTTTCTTCTTCTTCTTCTTCTTCAGTGTAAGAAGCCTTGACTTTGACTCACCTATATATTTATTATATTATTATATTTAGTTTAATGTTGTTGACGTGGCTGACAACACGAGTCAGTGTGTTCTACATGTGCGTCCATCACGTGACTCCTTACGGCCGTGTGCTGGTCCTGATGTGGTCATGGAGACGAGCTCTCTGCCGCCGAGGGCCAGAACTGACTCATCACACGCCAAATGTAGTCAGACCGCCTCCGTCCTGCCCTCCACCTACAGCATGTCACTGTATGTATGTGTTCTGGGAGGCGACGGTGCGTGTTCTGTATCAGACTGTTTTAATTGAATGTGTTAGTTGTTTCCTGTTGGAGGAAGAAGTGATTCTGCACCGAACCAATCCTTGTTTATCCAGAGTCAGATAAATGTTAAATATTAGTGTGAAGTCTAAAGACTAAAAAGTGTTTTGTGAGGTCACACTGACCTCTGACCTTTTACCACCAAAATCTAATCAGTTCATCTTTAAGTTCAGGTGAATGTAACACGAACAGAGATATCGTGTCCACGGGAATGAGACATATATATATATATATATATATATATATTTATTCATATAATATAAATCTATATAAACGCCTCACATTGAGTTTACAGCAGGTTCATCTTCAGGCTGTTGGTGCCGCTGGTTCATATACAACATATTCTCTCTCTCTAGTTACATCACACAAACGCTCAAGGACCCAGGTGTGTGTGTGTGTGTGTGTGTGTGTGTGTGTGTGTGTGTGTGTGTGTGTGTGTGTGTCACCTGTGTCCATGGGCAGGAGGTACGGTGAGGTCACAGCAGCAGGTGGAGCTCAAGGCCTCAGAGGTAATAACAGAGACAGAAGGTCATGTGGAAGGAAGAGGAAGTGCACGTGACAACACATGAACCTGACACACACACACACACACACACACACACACACACACACACACACACACACACACACACACACACACACACTACTGGAGATGCTGCACTGTTACATCACTGATTTCTTAGCGACCTCTTGTATCAGACGATCATCGGAGAATTAGCTGAACACACAACATGTCAGAACAGGCCGCAGGACCCGAGTCACCGCAAAGCATCATGGGATAAACAGACAGAGGGTTCGCTGATGTTTATTTCGATTACATCATATAAATCAGACTGTTTAAACTCATTTATAAACTTCATTTAGTAAATAAAGTTTAATGAGAAAATAAATGAACTGAAGCATCTGTAGAAAGTGGATGTTACTGGGAGGTGGTGGACAACAGGAGAATGGAATATTGTACATATATAAATATATATGTATATATAAAAATATAGATATATGTGTATATATATATATATATATATATACATATACACATATATATCAAAGCTAATGTAATTACTCCTTCACTTAAACCAGGATTTTGAACAGTTAGCAGGACAGTGGGAACTGTGCACTTGGAATTTCTATAAAAACAATACAGTAATACAGGGAGTGAATGTTGAGGGATTTACTTTAATCTTTATTTAATCAGAAAGTCTCACTGAGATTAAAATCTGTTTTCCAGAGACGTGAGAACAGGAAGCAGACACACGAGACGACCAACAGCAAAGACGACAGAGCAACGCAACACGAGACATGAAGAAACAAGAGACATAAATACATCAAGTAACAACCTTCCATCAGCATTGTCAGTAGGTGACTTCATGTACATGATTTCAACCAATCAGATGAACGGCCTGGGACTGCTTCGGTTTGGGTTTATGTTCCAGTTTTTGAAAATGGCTGAAAAGTGAATCTTTATTAGGAAGATCGTCAGAGAAAAGATGCAGAAGGTTTCAGAAGTTTTCAGAAGGTTTCAGAAGTTTTCAGAGATCCAAATGACACAAGAGTTTCACCTGTAGTCCAAGCCGATTTCCATAAAATCACATACTTCATTTCTACAGCGCCACCTATGGGCAATTAGTTTGATGGTTTTGGGCCTGAGCAGTCGCTGGAATTTGCCGCCAATCTGTCGATTTTCATTTTCAATTTTATTCAGTAGTTTTTTCTGCACGAACAACTTCAGCGGAGAAAAATGAGGAAGGATAACAAGAACAAAAACAAAAGGGAGTGATTTCATTTAATCTTTATTTAATCAGAAAGTCTCACTGAGATTAAAATCTGTTTTCCAAGAGAGACGTGAGAACAGGAAGCAGACACACGAGACGACCAACAGCAAAGACGACAGCATCAAGTAATAAAGACGTGCGTCTGGTCTGATGGAGCACGTCACCTGAAACCAGAGGAATGTGGAGAGAGGAGATGAGGGAGGTTTAGAAATGATGTTTGTTTCTCTGTTCAAAGTTGCAGTTAAAGTGTAAAAACTCTTCCTCAGTAAATCAGAGAGTAAATGTTGAGCTGCACCGACCCAGACACAGTGATCCTGTCTGTCCACAGAGGAAACAGGAGAGACAGGAGGACGAGCTCAGTCGCCATGACAGCAGGAATCTGCCCCACACCTGGTGTCCTCACATTTCCCTCTCCCTGTCATTACTGTCAGCTGGAAACCTCGTATCTCCTCGTTTGCAGCTTTAAATCATTCAATGTCGAGATGACCACGAGTGTCGTTATGGGGTTTTTCTCATGACGGCGGCCTCAGCGAGACGCCGCTGCAGCAGCATGTGGTGAGCTTAGCATGTCGCCACTTGTTAACAGACACGGGTCCCGGCTTGTTTTGACCGCGGCGACAGAAGTGTGCGTGTCTGGAGGAGTTAGTCTCACGCTGCTGAGCCTTTGTTACAGTCTGACGGGACAAAGAGCGGGAGAATGTCATGTACGCTGCGATTATCAGGGGCCAGTGGACGCCAGTTATTTCAGCGTGGAAAAATAAAAACACAACATGTTTTCAGGAAACGGTGACTCACGGTTGGTCCCTGCTGACTCCGCCCACATCAGGATGGACATTTTCAAAATGCCAGAAGAGCCCCACCCCAACGGACACAAAGGGTGGGTGGGGGGGGGGGGGCAGAGTCTACACGCTGGAGCTGCTGGTGTCAGGAGGTTAACTCTGGGTGAAGATGGTTCAAACCACATGGTCCCCGCCACTAGAGGTCACTGTGTCTGAGGTTTGCACGTACACAAATGTAATATATGTGCATGTATATTTCCATATATGTACATATGAATTAAATATTTATGTGATATATGGATCCTATTAGAAATATATATCAATATAAATATATATTGACATATATCTCTAATAGAAACATGTATGTTTATGTGTATACTTGTTATATGTTATGTTACATGCTAACTGATTTTCAAAATAAAAGCCTCAGACACTTTCAAAAGCTTCAGCTAAATAAAAGAAAATGTATTTGATTAACTTTTCTTTTAAAGACAGTAAATATGACTGTAACAGTAATTCACTTTTCTTTCTTCAGTTTTTTTATTTGCACATGAGAGGAATTGGGAGGTTTCTTCACCAGCAGCTGGTGCACTGCAGATGTAGAGCAGGTTTCATGTGCTGAGAACTTGTGGATTCACCATCTGTCTCTTGACTCTTTCCTCTTAATTCTTCCTGTTGCTGACCAGCTGTCAACTTTCATTCTCCAGGTTTTTCCAGCAGCAGCAACATAAAAGTTCCTGTCGTTGGATTGTCCCAGTGAGAATGAGAGAAAAAAACAATGAGAAGAGTCTTAAATACTTTAATATATATAATAATCATATCTTTTCACCAAAATTATTCTGTTTTTCAAATGATTTGTCGGCCCACTTGTGATACCTTTGCGGCCCACCAGTGGGCCTCTGTCCACAGGTTGGGAACCACTGGTTTATCAAGTAAAGTCGAGACGTGAACGGCTGCAGCCTGGAGGAAGAACGAGGAGGCAGGAGCGTTTGATAAAAACAACTCCTCACTCTTTCCACATCCTCCGGTCTTTGAGCTCAAAACCAAATTTTCCAAAGTTGTTAAAATGAAATTCCAAATATATAAAGAATCCAGATGATTTGTGTGTGCGAAGCCGTCTGAATAGTTTCCAGACAGAGAGACCACACAGTGAAGACACAAAGACCAACCAGGAAAACCCAGTGAGGAAGGTGAAGCAAAGAAAAACATCAGATTTGACCAAAAATAAAAAAGTTTTCCAGGAAGACTGAGACTGAAACTGTCATTTCACTTCATTAGCTTCAGTCCTGCAGCTGACAGCAGCTCACACCAGGTGCTGGTTGGAGGGAAAATTCTTCTTCATGTGTTTATTTGTGCTGATGTGCAGAGTGCTGACATGAAGCTGGAGGTTTGATGAAACTGAAAAACTCATCACCACAAAGACTGTTTTTCTAAATTGACCAAAATCGAGCCAATTATGGTCAATTAAGAAAACGAGCAGCGAGAAAAAACTCAGATTTACGGGAAAGTTTTGTGCTTGAAAGCATCGTTTAAAAATAGCTTGAAAATATGAGTGAGAGCCAGAAACACTGGCAGAAGAAGTGAAGCAGTTCTCAGGGTTTTTCTTCTTCATCTCTGAGGAGGGTTTAATGATTCTTTGACTTTAGTGAAAAATGTTTCATGTAAAAATAAAAGAGAATAGAAAGAATTTATTGTATTTAAAATAAAATGAAATTAGGAGTGCTAATCCTGATTGGTGCATTTAAGTCAAAAAGAACAAACGAACACAAAATATCACAGTTCAACAAACAAACTCATATAATCACAATAAATATAAAGTCTTCAGAAAATATATCCAGGTAGTTAAACTGTATAAAACGTCCTTCTGTAATAACTGAATCAGGCAGCAATTAAAGGAACGATTTGTCTAGTAACCAATGAGCTGTAACGATCATGTTTTCATTTAGTCTCGCTTCTTTCTTTGTGATTCTGATGGATCGTTCCAGATCAACGTCGACCAACGTCGTCGCCTCAAGCTCACTCAGGTCGAAATAACCTCCTCTCTGACCCCGTCTCCTCCACCTCAGCGGAGAAACGCCATGAGGTCGAGGGAAGACGTGAAGGAGATGCAGAGAGAAGCTGACACGATAAATCCTTTAAAAACACAAACACAAAACAAAATGCTGCCACAAGAAAAATGGAGTTGAGCCATTAACATGAAAATAAAGGCTCAGAATGGATTTTATTCATCATCACACAGAGTTCAGACTTTTTATTACATGAAGTGGAGAAACCTTTTTTTTGTTGCAGTGAAACGACATTTAATGTAAAGATCGTTATGACGATGATAAAGACGCTTGTTCTTCATGATGAGGATTTCTATCAGACAGAAACAGCTGCTCTGATGTTTCTACATGTATGTGGCTCTGCTGTGGTATGAAATGTTGCTGCAGCAAGGAATTGTGGGACGGCATGTCTCCTTTCCTTGGGTAAAGGAAGCTCCAGTGTTTCCTAAAGGAGATGAGAGAGGAAGCAGAGAAGCTCCTCTCCTCATGAAGCTGCTCAGAGACTGAAGATCATTTCTCTCAGTCTGAAGCTTCAGGAGAGAAAAGTTTAGATCCTGATGACACGTTTATTTACAGTTCAGTTTGTTTTTCTGCTTGTGACGAAGTGAAGTGAATGTGAAACAGGATCATGTGTTCCTCTGGGAATCGACCACTCCGATCTGTTTTCCTCTCAAATCGTCTGGTGAACTCAAACCCGGCGTTTCAGCTGCTGGTTGATGGAGCTGTTTTGACTGAGCAGCTTTGTGGCCACTGGCCTCCCAGTGTGTCATTGTGCCGCCACAAGGTCTACGAGAAACAGACATTAAGGCCTGGACCGCAGTTAACCATGTGGTTCACCACAGACCAGGAGGAGGAGGAGGAGGAGGAGGAGGAGGAGGAAGAGGAGGAGGAGGGGGAGGAGGGGGAGGAGGAGGGACCGGGAGTGTGTGAAGGAAAACAATGTTCTTCTTTCTGCTGTTTTCCTCCTAAATCCTCTTTTCCTCCATGACCTCAAACTCTATCTCAGCGTCTTCCTTTTATTACTGACATCACTTAGAATAAGATGCATTTATGTCACATATGTGTGAGTGTAGAAGGCATCAGTGGCCATGGATCAAGAGAGGAGGTAAAGAAAGGAAGAGCACGAGAGACGATGAGGGAAGAAATGAAAGTGATTTAAGGAGGGAGGAAAAGAGACATGAGGGATGTAAAGAGAGGGGAAGAGAGCAGAGTAACGATAAAGGCAGGAAGAGATGAAGAGGTGAAGGTGATATCGATGAGAAAGGACGACAGGAAGGAGCTCAATTATAAGGGAGGAACAATAAGGGGAAAAGGGAGGGTGAGTGTGAGTGAGAGATTCATGGCTGCCAGGAAAGAGGAGGAGTGGATGTGACAGAAAAGAAAGAGATGGACACTCGATACCAGGTGGACACTGGGTGACTTCCTGCACCTGTGCATCTCTTCCCCTCTATGCAAACTCACCTGACTGCCCCAGGAAAACATTAGACAACATTTGCAACCGCCTGATTTGTCTGAGGAGAGCAGCTGAGCTCCGTCCTCCAGACTGTGCTGTCAGGATCCATCTCATTTACCTTGCACTTTTAATGTGAAACAAATCACCGGCAGCGACTTTGCAAGAAATTTGTTGTTGGATCATCAGAAAAGAACCGAAGACACACACACACACACACACACACACACACACACACACACACACACACACACAACAGATCATCTGTTTATTATATCATGAAAATGTAGGTTGATTCATGTCTCTGTTCACTCTGAGTGTTCGCCTGGCAAACAGGAAGTTACTGCTTCCTGTCCGACACATAACCAACCATAAAACAGCAACTTGTAGTTTCTACCCTTCAGCTTTTGTACAGATTAAACGGTGTGTTCAGTTGTGAGCTTTAAAGGTGATAGTGGGCAGATTTTATGACCTCCAGAGGGAGCCAGACTTGCTGTTAGCAGTCTTTGTGCTAAGCTAACTGTATCTTGTCTTTAATGGACACATGTAAGAGCGGTATCAACTTTTTCTCATCATAGCTTGGAAGTGAAGAAATATTTCCCAAAAACATTCATATTTCAAACAGAGAGATGTGATGAGCATCAAAACATCCACATTAATAATTGCCTCTTTTAAATCCCTCTATAGCTGTGCTTTCTCAGGGTCTGAATCTCCTTCTAAAATCTTAAACATATTAATAATCCTCCAGTTTCTTATCGATTAATTTCATTATTCTAGACTGATTTTTACTGAACCTCATTGTCACCCCCCCAAACTATTTTTAAAATCTGTTTTTTATCATTTTTATTGTTCATCCTCAATTTTATTTTGTGTTATCTTGACTTTGTAACTGTGTTTTGAAAGATGCTATATAAATAAATCTTATTGTTGTTGTTATTATTATTATTATTATTATTTTGACACCCAAAGTCACAGTTATAGATCTCTGGTGTTTAAAACTTTTAGTGTTTAGTGTATTTTTAATATTCATAATTTTATTCTTGGTTTTTACTAAAATAGATTTTCGTGCTTCAATGTTTATTTTTCTTATAATGTACATCTACTGTTCTCTATTCATCCAATGTCTGAAATACTTCGTTAGAGCTCAGGGCTCTTTAAGCCCCGCCCCCTATCTGAAGCTGACCAATCAGAGCTCAGTGTGCTGCTCCGGAAATGACACATTCCGCTCACGTCTGCCTCGCGCAGCTGTAAACAAGCCGTTGTGGCCGCTAAAATGGCGCCGGTTCTGAATCCTGAACCAGTAGATGACGAAAGACCCGATCCACCTTAGTCCGATCCTGAACCGGAATATGGTGACAGACCCGATCCACCTTCACAAGCTGGACTGGAGCAGAAAACAAGCGTACCCACCG
Source organism: Seriola aureovittata (assembly GCF_021018895.1). Taxonomy (NCBI): domain Eukaryota; kingdom Metazoa; phylum Chordata; class Actinopteri; order Carangiformes; family Carangidae; genus Seriola; species Seriola aureovittata. Next base: position 31,250,476 of record NC_079365.1, on the reverse strand, counting down.
TCATGAATCAGAAGGAGGGAAATGGCAGAGATGAGGAGCAAAGTTCTGGGGACTGTCTGCTACAGACCTCACATGACGATATTCATCACCTGGAATACTTTCATGAAGAAACACTTTGATGTATCTATGTTTCACCTGTGGACTCTTCCGGACTAAAGGAATATAAATAATAGAGGAACAGACAGATGGTCCGACTTCACCTCCAGCTTCTAAAGGTAAGAGTCACCGCCACCATCTTGCTTGTTTATGATGCTGGTAAACCTTGATCAGACGTTAGAGCTCATCGTTACTAGAGAAATGAAGTGAGCGGTTAAACAGCGGTTATTGACGTGTGACGTCAACACTGACGCAGTTTAAACCTGTATATGTTTGTGTTGCTGCTTCACACGAACATGAACAGGTCGCCCGTGGGCCTGATTCTCTGCTGGGGACACACGGTGCTAAGCTACCGTTAGCTTCCCCCTGGTTCCCTCCACAAACAGCAGAACTGATTTTCCATTGTCTTTTGGATTATTACAGAAAATGTGGGTCAGTGTTATGATCCTGGCAGGTTTTATTCAGCAGGATCATCTTCACTAATGAACCACTTTATGATGTTGAAGCCTGAATACAGTCAGCAGAAGTAAAAAGCTAATGTTAAGCTATAAAACAGGGGTTTTCAACAGGTGGCTCAGGAGCGACCAGAACCTCCCCCTGAGTTACAGTAGCTCACCTGAGAATATTCTGGATGAATAGTTCAAACTTTAAGCCACACCACTTCACTCGGTCCGTCTGCTCCACATGTTACTAGATCAAAAACACCAAAGACAGATTATTATTTGTCAGTTGTCAGTCAAATGAGTTCCTGTGAAGTTTGTTTACATCAGATCAGCTGTAGGTGACATGCACTGACAGCAATGCTTCTGATAAACAGAGCAGATATAAACAAACAGGAAATATGTTGCCATGGATACAGTGAGTTAAAGTGTAGTGAATCTTCTGGTTTCTGATCAGATTCATGGAGGTTTATTTTTAGTGGTGTTTCATTTCTGTGTTCAGGTCTGACTGAATCGTGACTCGGGTTTTTGTCTGTTGTGCTTTTTGGATGTTGATCTTTGATATTTGATATTTGATGACTTGTTAAATGATCTTATTGATCTGATTTGGAGATCAGTTTGACTGTTTTGATTCGATATGTGAGTAAATGTGACCAGTGATATAAGACATGAGGAGCTCTCAGAGGATGAAAGGGTGGAGGAGACGCCTGTTATAAACCAACTACACCACCGTCACATGACGTCTCCTCCTCTAAACTTCAGCTTGTAGTGTGATTCAGCTCTGACTCTTGTACTGAAGCTTTTCCTCTGACACAGTTAGTGACAGTTTGTATAAACACAACCAGGCTGTAAAGGTGAACTGGTGAGTGGATCAGTTTTCATGTTCAACACGACAACGTTTAACATCCCACACAACCTCTGTAGTCTAATTGAAACACTCGTTAGCAACCGAGGCGTAAAAGCTTAAAGAAATCAGGACTGGTTTACTGACTGATTTAATGTTATAGAATAAAACAGTCAGTAACCTAAAACCCAATAACTTCAGGATGAACTGGAGGAGCTAAAATGCAAATGATTTCCTGGTGTTAGGACTCATTCCTGCAGAACTCTGTTTTGATAATTATAATGATGAAAAACAGCAGTGACACACACACACACTGTGGCTTGTCTTTTATTATGAAATCTTCACTAAATTACTCACTAAATTTCAAAACTCTTCCCAGAAATGAGTTTGTTGTTCAGGGTGTGTCTCAGTTTTATGAGCTCATTGCCTCCTATTTCTCACGTTTGTCACCTTGATGCAAACGATGAGTTCACAGGTGACTGAGCAACAAAAACACCTTTGTTAACAACACATTATGTTCCTGCTCAGACCTGTGCAAGATCAATGTTCAAGAACCAAGTTATCAAGCCTTTCACAGACTGTGAGGACGGTGAGGGGGAGGTGTGTGTCTGTGACACCTCTGTGTTATGTTTACTGTCCATCCATCAGCATCAGCTGCCTCTGTGTTCACTCACTGGCTGCCGATAAAGTTAGCTGTTAGCTTTATGAAGCTTGTGTGACTGAGTCATGTCGTCATCTCTGGCTGATCATTCACCTGTTGGTGATGAAGCGAAAAGAAAGTGTGTCATCTCACACCTGCCAACACTGACTCCTGGGAGTCTCCTGCTCTTCAAGCTGATCTCCCAGCATCCTCCTGTTCTGGGGTTTCTCCCAGGAAACCCCTGTAATTAGCATGACCTATAACTTCTTATTATGAATAATCCTCACGCATGGATTCATACGTTTTGTGTGTTTGTCTGACGTTAGACAAGAGGCCAGATTGTTTACAATTTCAAGTAGGTATGAATGTTATGTATATAATTTACTTATTAACTTTAAACCCCACCCTGATACAAGAATAGGTAGCGCATGAACTCCTTTATCGTGCAGTCAGATATTAAACCTGTGTTTTTATACGTGCACTCTGGAGTGAGTTAAATCCACAGACTGTAAATAAAGATGGACGTCGCCTCTGTGACGTAACCCACAGGTCTCTGAAGCTCAGAGTGAGCTGCTCCTCAGTCCTCCATAACTATAGTCCTTAATAAAATGTAAACAGGTGAGTTATATAAACAGGTGAGTTATATAAACAGGTGTCATGAAGGAGGAAATTATCTCTAGAGACCAAAACAGTTTTTGTCCCAGCACTGTATCACTCCGCAGATCAGCTGTCTGAGTCAGACAGAGCTAAACGTAGGTGCGCTTGTGCGTAGGAATACAGTAGTTCATCTGTTGAAAAATGTAGTTCCAAAGTAAAGGTCTGTTTTACAGCAGCTAAAGTGGTGAAAATTTTCAAAATAAAGTGACACTTCAAAAGATGTGAGCTTTTTCCTTGAAGTTCCTTGAAGTGGCTTAATCATGTTTGTTGTTGTTGTTGTTGTCGTCGTCCTCAGCTGCTTCTCTAAACCAGCAGCGCACTGATCTGAATCTACTGACCACAGATAAATACCTCACACAACCCCACGTCCGATCCCCTGAACTATCACTTTAATATGGATCAGTTCATCATCAGCACCGTGTGATGTAAGATGGTTACAGAAGCATGAGAGGAGAAACGGGAAGCTGAGCTGTCAGATTCAGTTGTTTTGAGTAACTCTGTTGTAAGTAGGATTTTCTTGTGTGTGTGTGTGTGTGTGTGTGTGTGTGTGTGTGTGTGTGTGTGTGTGTGTATGTGTGTGTGTGTGTGGAGCTCATCCAACCACATACAAATCACTTACCAAACTGGCATGTGAAAGAGGAATGTGGAGGGGTGTGTGGACTGTGGCTGATAGAAAAACCAATCAAACGGAGAGTAAACAGGAAACAGGAAGTGAACAGATCAGACTGTGGGACAGAAACCCGACCTGTGAGTGCTTCGGTTTGGAAGCTGTTGATGTTTTTGTACAAACTAATGCGACCACAAACACCAAGACAAACAAACCACGGACGGAGACATGGTTTGGGTCTGGTCCTGCACTGGCACTCACACAGAGGCCTGTTAGACCCTGGTCCTGTCAGATCCTGGTCCTGTCAGACCTGGTCCTGTCAGATCCTGGTCCTGTCAGATCCTGGTCCTGTCAGACCCTGGTCCTGTCAGACCCTGGTCCTGTCATACCCTGGTCCTGTCAGATCCTGGTCCTGTCAGACCCTGGTCCTGTCAGACCCTGGTCCTGTCAGATCCTGGTCCTGTCAGACCCTGGTCCTGTCAGACCCTGGTCCTGTCATACCCTGGTCCTGTCAGACCCTGGTCCTGTCAGACCCTGGTCCTGTCAGACCCTGGTCCTGTCAGATCCTGGTCCTGTCAGACCCTGGTCCTGTCAGACCCTGGTCCTGTCAGACCCTGGTCCTGTCAGATCCTGGTCCTGTCAGACTCTGGTCCTGTCAGACCCTGGTCCTGTCAGACCCTGGTCCTGTCAGACCCTGGTCCTGTCAGACCCTGGTCCTGTCAGACCCTGGTCCTGTCAGATCCTGGTCCTGTCAGATCCTGGTCCTGTCAGATCCTGGTCCTGTCAGATCCTGGTCCTGTCAGATCCTGGTCCTGTCAGACCCTGGTCCTGTCAGACCCTGGTCCTGTCAGACCCTGGTCCTGTCAGACCCTGGTCCTGTCATACCCTGGTCCTGTCATACCCTGGTCCTGTCATACCCTGGTCCTGTCAGATCCTGGTCCTGTCAGATCCTGGTCCTGTCAGATCCTGGTCCTGTTAGATCCTGGTCCGGTTAGATCCTGGTCCTGTTAGATCCTGGTCCTGTCAGATCCTGGTCCTGATGAGTTAGTGTTCAGAAGTGAACTTTATCCAGAGGAGGCCCAGGAGTTAAAGCTGCTCCTGTCAGAGGAGATTTATCTTCTGGTGTCAGATCAAGGAGCTGCAGCTGAGTCTGAACTGGTCTGAACTGGTCTGAACTGGTCTGAACTGGTCTTGTTGGTATTCGTCTGTTCTTCTCATGATGTTTATGATCCGCAGTGTGTTGCAGACAGTTGGCCGCAGCTTTAACTGACATGAGGACACTGGTGTGAGTCTGGTCTGGATCTTTAGTGGTCCAGACTGCAGCGGCTCTGCAGGCCTGTGGTGGCCCTGGTTTCCCTCTAGGAGGATGTTTTCTGTTCTGTTCTGGTTCCACTGTAACGCTGCTGACAAAGTGTCTGGGTCAGACTCTGTAATTGGCTTCATGCACGAGACTGTTCTCCATTATACAACCCTAACCACTGTATTTACTGACAGAACAAACTGTGGTAGGAGCCTGATGCTGGAGGCAGCTGAGTGAAAACACAACCATCATCTAATAACATTTAAAATGACTATTTAGAATTGCCCTCCTGTTAATGTGGAGCCTGATCGTTTACATGTCCTTTAAACACCACCATAGCTAACTTAGCTACCATAGCTAACATATACCATGTATATGATGAGTGCAGACACTGATGCCTGCTAACTAGTTACTAGACTTATGCCGAGCAGGCAGCTAGCTAACTGTTACAGCACTCACCTGTCACTCAAAGAGGCCACGCCCTCAATACTCCATAACAGGTGAGTTATATAAACAGGTGTCATGAAGGAGGAAATCAGCTCTAGAGACCAAAACAGTTTTTGTACCAGGCTGTAAACATGTTTATTTCTGCTGTAAAGTTGGACATTTTAACATGGGAGTCTATGGGGACTGACTCACTGTTGGAGCCAGACTCTAGTGGTCGTTAGAGGAACTGCAGCTTCTGGTTCTTCAGTGTCGATGCTTTATTTTGATGCTGGATACTAAAGCATTCTTCTACCACAAGAAAACCTAAATAACTACACAGAAAAAATCCAAATAGTGACGCATCGGTCAAAAGAAAATTCTTCAATCTTTCAATAATGAAGCACATTTTGAAAACTGACAGAAAAACACTCTTTTGTCCTGAAAACCATTCAACTTATCTGAGATGCATGTATAAGAAAAACATATGTAGTAACAAACCATCTTAGACAAACTGAGGCTCTCTGGACAATTTCAACCTAAATGCATGCTGGGAAGTATTCTTAAAATGAAAACTGAATAGTTTAAGTTGATCTGACTTGGAACTGACAAATTTTCTAATTCAGTTAATGATATTGAGATCAATTGATTTAACTGCAGTAAGGTGATGATGAGATTTTACATTGAGTTAACATTGAACTGAACAGGAAGCTTGAGTTCTGTTACTCCCGTCTTTCTTTTGTTACCCAGAACCCCCTGCGGTGCGATGATCATTTTCCCCTCAACAGGTTAGTAGGTCAGATAAATCATCATGTCTGAGCCCCCCCCCCCCGGTCACAAACAGACTGTGTGGTCTGATTACAGGTGACCCACATCTGTCCTCTGTGGATCAGGGTGTTGATGTCCAGCTCTCTGTCTTCAGCTCTTCTTCTCTTTCATAAATCTGTGTCTGTGACATCATCGTCCCTGACTCTCTCGTCTTAAACATGTTGTGAAGTGATGAAGATAAAATTGAACAAATCAGCTGAAAGGGTCAGAAATGAATCCAACAACATCTTAAACCAGAAGAGAAGAAGAAAGGAATGAAAATAGAAGAATAATTCAATATTTAAGTCCTGTATGTTTGAAAGTTTAACACTCTGCTGTTGACCATTTTTCTTACCACACCATAATATCTGTGTGTGCGTTTCCTTTAGAGCTGAAATGATAAGTCAATTAATTGATTGGCTAATGAGCAGAAATGAATTGGTGGCCATTTAGATAATCAATGAATCATTTGAGTTCATGTCAAGCATAGTTTTTTTAATAAAATAAAATATATATATAATAAAACAAAGTATCTTGAAGAAAACCAAAAACTATGTAATTCGAAGAATTCATCCTGTTTTTCGCCTTTTTATTCGCGTTCTATTAACAAAACGATTAATTCATTAATTGAGAAAATAATCAACATTATTACAAAAGAACTTTGAGCTTTTGAGGAGTCGAGCATGAATGTCGGAGCATCTCCTCTGCACTTGAACACATCACAGTTCATCTGCTGAGAAAGAAGCGGCACAGAACAAAATCAGGCTTTATATTCAGATAAAGATAAGATAAAATAAACAGTTTAAAGTGGCTGATTTCCATACACACACACACACACACACACACACACACACACTCACACACACACACTAGTCCAGTAAAAACAGGACTTCCCTGCAGAGCTCTTTGTGGATCTAACCTCTTCTTCCTGTTGTCTGTGATATTTAAACGAATAATTTGATATCTGCTTCTCAGCGGGGGGAGTAGGGCGGGGGTGCAGAGAGAGAGAGAGAGAGAGAGAGAGAGAGAGAGAGAGGAGAGAGAGAGAGAGAGAGAGAGAGAGAGAGAGAGAGAGAGAGAGAGAGAGAGAGAGAGAGAGAGAGAGAGAGAGAGAGAGAGAGAGAGAGAGAGAGAGAGAAGTTCAGGAATAAAACATACAGAAGATTTTATGTTTTATATTTTATGATGCATCCTGGGAGGAGGCGGAGCTTCTGATTCTTCCTGTTCAGGCTGGTTCCAGTTGTACACTGTATATGGAGGTTTCAGTTGGATACTTGAGAACTTGGAACATGCTTCATTTTTTTCAGAAAGACCAGTGAATGACATGCTGAATGAGGGACTGCATCAAGTTACAGAGGCTAGTCCAGATGTTCCTTAGCATGTAGCTGCAGCATGAATACAGGACACCTAGAGTGGGTTCAGTTAGTTTAACACCCTTTTTACACCAAAAATGACCCTGTGTCCGAGTGGAAGCAGGAATCTCAGAGACAGATATCTTTTTTTCTCAGCTCTGTGAAGACATGACTCAATCAAACTGAGCCAGACAGTTTTTTTCTCTGCAGGAGATTAAATGTCTAAAAGTCGGCGCTGGTGTCAATGAGTGTCTGTGTTGTACAGTATACCTTTACCTGTCGTGTCCTTTCACTTCAGCTGTCAGTGGACTGGCCCTGCAGGTATAGCCTTACACTCCGCTGACTGATGGATGAGTTATTCTCTTATTCATGTAGTTGCACCATGGTGGCGGATCACTTCCCCCAGCACGCTCCCCTCTCCTCTCCAGTCCCACCTCGTCAACTAAAGGATCTCCGGTAACCGAAGAGCTTGGCTGACAAAGGGACAACACTGTTACAGACTGGAGTCTCTGTTTCCGAAAAATACCGAACGATGAGCTTCAGATTACAAACCTTTGTTTCAACTAGAATGAACAGACTTAAAACTATCTACTAGAGTTAATGATGAACGGAGCATCTCCTGGTTGATATGCTGTAACTCGGAGCAGACACTTGGTTGTGTTTGGTTTATTTAGAATCACATTGACTAGGTGCAAACAAATCAGGGTCACATTTAGCTCTACCTTGTTCATTGATGTGTTGTTTGTTAAATCCTTGAACAATTGGAGGTGGTGGATCATCAGTCGGAGCGTCTCCCTACTGCCCCCTTCA